>NW_028278282.1:272500-572500 GCF_059751315.1 Micrasema longulum
AAAACATGATAAAAAAGCATAATAGATTATTAATGTCCATAAAAACAAAAGTAAAAAAAGATAAATAAGTCACTTATACACACTTTCATACACAGTTAGAGAGGAAGAGTCTGAAACTGGTAAACCCAGCATGGAAAAGATCCACCTCTCTTGGTAGGCTGTTTAACAGACTAATTATTCTCCCCACAGGCATTAACAACGGTAAATTTGTCCTGCATTCTGAAAGAACTAATGATCTGTGTTGCCAAGCTCTTAAATAGTTGCTTGGTAAGCCCAACACCCATATATTTCGCCTCACGGATTATGCTATTTGGTGCAATCGGGGGATTACAGTCTCATCTGAATATAATAAAAAATAATAATAATAAAAAAAAAAATTACCCAGATGAGGCTAGAAGATGTGACTCTTAACACCCACTCCGTAAGATGTAATCGATTCAATGAGTGATGCACAAATACTATATATATCTTAACGTTTTGAATCTTTTACTTTCTTAAATGATTTTAAGCCAGTACTTTAATCTGTCGCAGATTCCATAAAAAAAATGAAGAATACATAATTAATCCTTATAAGTATTTATGATTTATTTATTTATATATACGCCCAATAGGCATTTTTAAGAACATATTTATACAAAGAAAATTATTATAAAGGAAAGTAGAAAGACACAATGGTATATGGTAGACTTGGTGAGAGTGGAAGCGGGAGAGAGGTGTTTATAATTGATTTAGTGATCGTTTGAAATAAGACAACTTTTTATCAAAGAAATCAAGACTGGTATGTTTGTTGGCAGACCTAAGAATTTTGGGCACAGAGCAATAAAAACCATAGTTTGTTCTATGGTTATTTGCAAAATCAATAATAGAACAATCATTTTTATTTATTCTATATTTGAATTTGAATGCCGCGCCGGCTAGAATTGATATGAGGTTCTATTTAAATTCACATTCGCATTTTTTTTAGTTTTTTTAGAATTTATTACTAGCGTGGGCTTTTCCACTGAACGTAGAGAATAGGGTAAAATAAAATATTTACCCTCTAGTTAGCGGTAAGGTTTTGCTTTTGTGTATTCTGCGGGTGTGACGTCAGGGGTGATGGGACCAATGCGCAATTACTGGATGTGTGGCAATGGGGCGAGACACCAATCATATGTACATTATTAACATTATTGTCGCGGTCGTTCCAATTCCACTTAAGTTCGTGTCTCATTTACTCACGAGCAAGGCAGCTTGCAATAGAAAAAAAGGAATCGTGACAAGAAAGACATTCGCATTCCTGCCAATAGTACGCATGTCATGGCAGTTATTCAAAAAAATATTTGTCGATGAAAAATTCACATTCGGCGTCCTCCGTGGTGTAGTGGTCAAGACGCTTGACTCACACACGGAAGGTTCCGGGTTCGATTCCCGGTGAGAACACAAAAATTAAAATGTGATTTTTCTCAAGCCTGGGTGCTCTGTGATGTAATTCACCACTATAATTAGGCCTCCTGGCCTGTTGTGGTGCAAAAAAAAAAAAAAAAATATTTTTATTTTGCTTAAAAAACAGAACTTTGATGATTTGTTGATGTTGATTGAATAGTTCTGAGCTTTGTTGATGTTAGTTGAAAAGTTCCGTGTTTTTAAGCAAAAGAAAAATAATGTGAAATTTACATCGACAACAATTTTTTTTAGTAATTTTACCGATTACAAAACCAACATCGATTTATTTTTAACACTATTGCAAAGAATGTCCAAATTTTTGAATACATTGACCGTATATCACCCTTATAGTAATAATTCTCTAGAGAATAATAATAACAATAATTAGCTGATTTACATATCGCCATTTTTGTGAAAAATCACCTCAGGGGCGCTTTACAATTGTATACTTAACTTACATTCTAACCAATAGCGGCCTCCATGGTGTAGCGGTCAAGACGCTTGACTCACAAACGGAAGGTTCCGGGTTCGATTACCACGAGAACACTAAAAAAATATGTGACTTTTCTCAAGCCTGAGTGTTCTGTGCTGTAATTTGCCACTTCTATTGGGCCTCCTGACCTGTTGTGTTGCAAAAAAATGTGAAAAATTGATTCACAAATTTGCCGAAAAAAAATCCAAGACGATGAATCTTCCAAGCTTTCATATTTTATATAAACTAAAGTGACATATTATATTTTATGATTTAAAATTGAGGCTATGATAATCTAAAGACGTGAGATTTTAGTTGGGATCTGAGCCGACTGGGACTGTCGATGTTTCGTAAGTTTGAAGGCAATTAGTTTCAGGCAGAGGGGCCGGCAACGGCCAAAGCACGTTATCCAAATATAGTGTTTATGTATAGTGTCAAGTTTTTCTCTTCTTGAATCAAATTCTGACCTAAGAGTAGATTTTTTTTGACTATGTATTTTCCCTAATACGAAATTCCGCCATCTTTTTTTTTTTTACATTAAAAAAAAAAAAATCACATTTTTTTTTTAAGCATTTACAAGAGCCTTAGTTGTGTCTATGGGAATCTTTATCCGTACAGATTTGATCTGTCAGAGATGGAAAAAACCAGCACTTACCGTTTTATTGACCTGAGAATGAAGAGAAAGATCTGAATCCAAAATGAACACCCAGTAGTTTAACATTTATACTAGCTTTATTGCGTAGAACAAAAACCTTTAAAATTTTTGGTTTGGATTTTAGTTTAACGACGAACGTGTAATGGACGGTTTCAGTTTGCGCTTGTAATTCTCAACCCAAATATCTACAGTCCATTGTATTGTAATAATCAGATAATGTTTTTTTTCTGTATGAGCGACTATATTAGGTTATTACTCTAAGGTCAATATAGGGAGTTTTCCAAAATGACACATTGCTCAAAGATGGGTAATATTGGAAGTCAAGCCTATGACCTGTCATTTGATAGTTTAAGCCAATATTGCACCAATTTATTCACATACGAGGTGAGATGCGCCATACAACTCTAACTTTTTTAAACCTTACATTCACGTTTGGGGTTGTAAAATAGAGATGAGAATAGGCGCTTATGAGAGGAAAATGAATACCTCAATCACGGATTCAATTAATTGATTTATCTTATGGCGCCTATTTTAAAATAATGGCCACAAGAATGCAATGAGCTACCTGTCATCGTTCAATGCGCCACGTTTGGCGCATGCGCCACGGTTTGGCCACCACTGGTTTAAACGATCACTTTACACACATACAATTTTAAATTTCATCCAAATACTAGCAGAATTATGAACAAGTGGAAGTATTCAAGAAATATGGATGTTCTAACAAAGGCAGAATGATGAACTAAGACTTAGACTAGCCAACGAATGATTTAGACTAGCCAATGACATATTACAAGGTCACAAAAGGCATGGTTACGTCTAAGATTTTATGTTTATCATCTCTGTAGAACGACAGTAAAATAAAAACCACCGGCTCAATTAGCATCGTAAAATAATCATCTATATAAGGATTAAAACCGTAAATCGGTTTTATTACAAACTCTTATCTAGGATTGGTATTTTAAGACCCTTTTCCCTGAAATTCACTGATTTAACTTCAAGAAAACTCCCAAAAAGATTATTTTTTGTAAATGACCAAGAACTTAAATAGAGAGATTAAATTTAAGCAAAGTTTTGCGAAGGAAGTAGTCAAAATAATTTAAAATTTCAGACAGTTATTAGAAGCGCTAAGTTAAGTAGTTTAATCACATTGTATTTTATATCCTTTCCGAGAAACGGTAAATATTTTATTCCTGCTTATGTAATAAAGTTGAGACCTTCTACAAATTTAAATATCAAGATGTTTTACCATTAACATATGCTATTCATGTCTAAGGAATTAAAATATACATATATATTAATTCCTATATAAAAGTATCGAGTTGTGGTCCTGTGGTTAGTATCGTGGATTCACGGATCAAAGGTCCGAGGTTCGCACCCCTCTCTACCACAATTTAGTTCCCATTTTCTAAGAGTGAGTTACTCACAACTCGTTGAAACTGTTTGAAAAGTTGTCTTTTCGTGTTCCTTTTTACATTTGGGAATAGAAAAATGTCACATGGGGCCAAGACTTGTGAATATAGTGTCTAGTGCATCAATGCGGTCTGGTATATTTTAAAAAGTAGCTCACAATCCACCCGGCGCGAGTGAGTGAGTTTTCATTTTTGCTTAGAAATAATCTTGAAAATTCGCCTATCACACCAAAACGCGTCTTATTAATTTGTCTGTCAAAAACCAAATACACTTTCAAAATGTCCGAAAGCCGGCAGATTAATAATTATAAACAGGTTTACCACTGAAAGAAAAAAATTAGCTCCTAAAATTACGTAGTTAAATTCGAAATTCAAATATTCCGGGGATTTTTTTTTAAAACCTCGTACAACGATTTGATTTTCGTAGATTAAATATCAATTTGCATAAATATTAATGATATTTAAACATGAATGAAACATAAAAATAATTTATTTTTCGAATTGAATGTACATTTGTTCTGTGAACAGTAAATACTTGATTCCGATTTTTAAAAGCCACATTATTTAAATGCCTCTCCTTAGAATGAGAGGTAATTATCAAAATACACCTTCAAGCATTCAACTTCACCGCGATTAGTTTGAAGTGTTTTTCAACCCCAGACGGAATAAGGGTGAGAAATATCTGGAAATTCTTATAATGAGATACTTAACGATGTATTAAAGATAAATAATATTAAAATACTTTTATCTGACAGAGAGGAATATCTTCATTTGGTTTTTGAAGTAACTGATATTGTTCTTAAAATAACACGACGATTTTTGATACAGTTGTTTTATTTCTCTGAAAATTTATTTATATTTTTAATGAAAAGTAAGTTTGGAAAAACAACAAGATCTTATAACAATATGAGATTTAAATGTCACATACAACTAACGTATTAAATAAGGCATGTAAAACCTTTTTTTAGTCGGGACCAGAGTACTAATTTTTTTCTGAGTTGCGGCCGTAATATAAAAATGACACGTACAAAACATGTAAAGGTTCTGGTAATTAGCAAATATCGACCCTATAAAAAAATCAAAGTAATTTCCTAAATTAAAAAGACATAATAACTGTCGGGATTGCAATTATTTTTTTGATAAATAACCGCGGTCCTAATACACAAGGTTAAAAATAAAGTTGTTTTATTTATTTTATTACAAATAAAATTATTTGTATTTATTGTAAATCACCACCACTGCTTATGTCTGTGCGCCCAGCGCAATAGTTTACATCTTTAACTCAGTCACGTTTTTTAGTACTAAAACAAGCTTGCAGATAACGAATATTATTTAATATTACTATTTCTCTTTGATCGAATACCGTTGACATAATATTATGTATTACATGTGGCGTTCGAAATTACGGTTTTTGGCGTTATTCATTATAAAAGGCATCGGCCAGTGCTCAGGGTTGACATTTGAATCATAGTGGAAATATCTGCTGAATGTCATTGTGGTATTTTTAAATAAACTTTTGTATAGGTGTTGTATTAAAATGGTGCAGACTAAAGCTTTGTACTACATCGCGAAGTTCATAATAATGGTTGCTTGAGTTGATTTTCGGAGAACCATAGAAAAAATAGCCATTTGTTATTCGGTAGTCAGTATTTTTTTCTGTTTTTTAGTTTTCATAAGTTTTAATTAATATTTCAGTAAATACACATAGAAAAAAAAAACAGCATAATTTAGAATGGTAGTTTATCATTGATAAGCAACCCTAAATGATTTTAGTTTGTGGATTAAAGTCTTGAAATTCTGTAGTATTTCAGTTTTCCTGAACATTTTTGAAAATTACAGATGGTCCTTTCTGCCATCTGACTACCAAATTATATTATTTACTTATACGGTACAAATTGATAAACATTTTTTGTAGATTACCTATTAAAAAAATCACCGCTTGCTACTGATGTAAACACCCGATTACATAGTTTATAAGCATAATTTACTCAAAAAATACAACTTATACAAATACAAAACTAACACGTCACAACCTAGTTATTGTGGAAAAACATATGAGCTCTACGTATTGATCAAAATAATAATACCAATATTGTTGTACTTAACGCTGGGTTACAAGCAAGGATTTCGTATATGTGTTTCGAATTGAATGAAAACTTTATTTCCAATTAATTAGTATAGGATAAGGTTCCTCTGAAAAGGATGCGACATGTTTGTCAAATTAAGACTACAAATGGTTTAGTTTAGAACCCGATAAAATATTAAATGGTTCGTTCCTTATAATTCTAGAATAGTTTTTGAATTAAGATAGACATAGAACAATACCCGTTTAGCTCACAAAGGAATGATTAGAACAACGTTAGATTGATTCGCTCAATTTCAAGTGCTGGATATTCGTCAACAGTATATATTAAGGTCAGTAGCGGTTACACGTCTCAACAGGGAAAAATACGCAAGGATGTCATGTTCATAATACTAGACACTCCAATAAGGATCTGATTCTACAGAGAGGAGTCAATACTTTTTTGGCTCAAAGGCAGCAATATTATATACGTCCGAGGGTACATAACCTTATCCTAGTTTAGTGGAAATGTGGTGGGATTGCCAGGCTGAGAAAGGTGTTGACTGCATTTTTAATCCATATTGGTCGGAGGGAGTCAGAGTATTTGTTGTTCGACGTAGAAAGACGTAAGCTGGTTGCTTGTTTTACTAGTAATGACTTAGGACTTAGGATATAGAGATTTTGGTATTATTTATGTTTTCTCTGGATATTCACCTTTAAGACTGAAAAAGCACACATTATGATAAAACTGTAAATACTTTTAAATTTCATTATAAAATACATAATTTACTGCCTTAGAACGGGGATGCTATCCCTAGTTAGGCAGTTTAGATGAACCAACAGCAAAAATAAAAAATATGTACGTTTACTTTTACTACTGAATTAATTTGTTGTATAAATAATTACTTGTATATTGCTGTAATAAATATGTAAAGAAAAAAAAAGAAAGATACATTGGACAGTTTTAAAAATAATTTAAGGATTAATATAACATAAGGGTGTATGAAAGTTTAGGCGTTTACTGGGCTTACAACCTGTTAGCTGATTAAATTGGCCGAGAGTTATTTAATAAAAAATATATTTTAAGGCGTTGCCTACTTTATAGGTGAAATAATTTAATTATATGAATTTCACGTGCATCAATAAATGTTTCAGCTTTTTGACTTCACAAAAAATAATAGTGTGACTACTTCCTCCACATAACCGAAATCCGTTTTAGAGACCAAGGATCGTCCTATAAGTTTCGCTCACAGAAAAAAAAACATTTAAAAAAAAATCGACTACGATTTTAAGTTTTAATTTCTTAAACTAAGATTTAAGTTGAATCGAATTTCAGTAATTTCATTGCCCTTTTTGCTATTAGTTTGGCTAATTATATGGAGGGCTGTATCAGATATTGTCATTCCTACTCATGACCAAATTGCAATCACATGAACTGTAGCAAAAACTGTTTATTCACTTATATAATCTAGTAAAAAAAATCCATTACCATTGAACCGGGCTGTGATCCGGTGGCTACTGTCACGGGCTCACGGATCAAAGGTCCGTGGTACGAACCTCGTTTTACCACAACATGTAATTATTGTTATTTACAACTCTCTGGAAATGGTCCCAAAAACAAAAATATTTAGTTAAGAACGCAAATCCTGCTGTTTTTAAAATATAAATATTAAAAATTACGGTATTTATCACAAATTTAACAATGTAAATTTAGATTATTGTTAGAAAGTATTCGTATTTAACCCCTTACTGACTTTTCGTTTTTACCCGTCTCTTCGTCAGGAAATTTGCTGTACCAACATGCAAAGACTAAAATACTATTTCGCATGTTAGCGTAGTAAGTGCCCTGACGATGAGATGGCTACGTTTTAAAACTGGCAGGCATAAAAAGTAGGTATGTGGTTAAATACTAATATTTACTAGTATTAATTAAAATATTTGACCCCAAAGTTAATGCTATGAACATAAATAATATTAGATTATAGTCATCATTATTTTTAAGGTCACTTTACTCTACAAACACCCTTCATAAAAGCCACCAAAAGATTAATTACATAATCATGCAACTTACATAGCTTGTTTCAAAGTAATCAACTACATAAATTAAATCTAGCCACAGTAAAAATATTGTTAGTACTACAATTAACAATATTATATTATAATTTACATTTTTTTTTGACATCGCTACTACCCTTTGATGGGAAATGATGTATTCTACAAAAAAATGACAGATGGAAAAATTTAAGAAATATGGATGTCTAAACATAGGCAGAATGGTAAATGTTTCACAATGTGTAAAGTTGGCACATAGACCAGCTAATGACAGAATTGGTGAAATTCAGTCATTTTGGAATAGAGATGAATTCAAAAACTTTTTAGAACATTTTTGTCATACGACATTCACCCAAATCCAAAGACTTGGTGGTGGTTCCGGGCTGCAATTACAAAAATTACAAATGTCATCAGATGTTACAACAGATAGATGTAAAAAATATGAAGGTTTGAATTTTATCAGTCAATAATAGTTGTTTTAATTGTATGTTGGTTAATAACTTTTTAAATGATACAAAAATTGCTACGAAAATAAAAATTTGAAAAAATAAAATTACAGCCGTAACGGTTTGATAAGCTTCGTGTAAGAAATCATTAATGTACCTTATACATTACATTTTTCAACCATATCTTGTATTAAGGACATTAAATTATATATTGGTTGCAGATTTTGAATAGATATATATAAATATAATAACATTTTCATTGAATTAGTAACAAAGTTTGCTTTCGCGTTTTTATGTTCAATAAGAGCGAGCAAACGTTGTAGTTCTTTCCACATCGTTCGTAATTTAACCTGCACGTTTAAGTACGGTAGTTTTATAAGAATGGAAGATTACCTATAAGATCAACAAAAAGACGAAAAAGGGTCAGATAAGAGCTCTCCTTTACCGAGTAATCAAATGAAACCCCTCAAACGATAATTGATGAAACCCCAAACTTCGTGTTTGATCCATAAAAGGAAGCAAAAATGGCAAACATTAACTAAAAAAGAACACAAATAGAAATTTTTGGAAAACATTTGCAAACAATTTTGATTTGGTAATTTAAGTTTGGAAATTTAATTTTGATTATTATATTAATGAACTGGCATTGTGCAAGGGTTAATAAAAAAGTCCACGAAATATTTTGAATTCGAATTAAAATTCGTAATAGCTATTTTCTTTTCCCTAGATTGGTACATATAATTATAATTAATTTGTCGATTTTCTGGCATTCCGGACGCGTAGTTGGTTTTTGAGACATGAACTAGTAAGACGCGTTATTACATCCGTTACTGGTTAACTGGTGATAATTTTAAAAGGGACAGTATTCATATTAAGGAATAAATGTTTTTTTTTTTAATATACGCAGCTTTTTTGTATTTTTTAAAAATCTAACAGTGTTTAATACGATTGTAATAAGAAACTTTTGAAAAAACCTTTAATCATTTGACAATAATAATTGAACGAAGTTATGTAGAAAGCAAGAAAGACGTATTGAAAAAATTAGATATTTTAATTGTCGGGTACAGTAAGGCTATTTCTATGTTCTGCTAAAAACAGCTAAACTGCTTTCATACAAAAGAATATAATAATCACTTCTTGAAAATAGTGTCGATCACAAAAACGGCAATTCTCAATTTGCAGAAAACACCCACCACACTAGAAAAATCTTACGGTACTTTAATAATTATTAAAACTGGTCAAATATATACTAAGATTCTTGTAAGTTATATTTAAAAAAAACTGATGTATTCATTGTTTATCATTTGGCAAAGTCAAAAACATGTCTCACTTTTGTGTAGATTTGATTATTCACTATCATCATTAAAGTGCTATTATCTCAGTTGAACTTTTCTGTGGCTGGCTGCTTTCTGCATAACTACGTTCAATTGTTATTCCTAGAATAAATAGGCATGGTTTATTATAAGGCTTCACAACATATTTTTTACCAGCGTCATCATTCCACTACCCACACCTTATGATGCAGAAAACACTGACTTTGTACATAAATCAGAGAGTTTCTCGGTCTATTATTTTTATTACATCAGATCAATATAATTATTCGTTTTATATTATTATATTTTAGTGTGCAAACACAGTTTGGAAGAAATGATTTATTAAAAGGAAACGCTCTCTGACTTATCTTCATATTTATGTATTTCTGTATTTTCTCTCTGGAGCAGGGTTTTTTTAACACAATATAGATATTTACCATTAGCGTGTCACTAACGTTTTGTTCTTACGATAAATTGTTTCTTATAGGGGCAAAAACCAAAAAAACCAAAAATGTCCTCAGTTTTATCTGCCGTCTTCGGACGCACAAAACACATGTTAATATGACTAATAATTAAAAAAAAAACGTAAAACGAACTGATATAGAAAAGTTACTCTTTCTAAAAAAAAAAAGAAAATCGATTTAGTTTTGGGTGCGGAAACTTCGATTTTGCCGATTTCAGCTAGGCATAATCAGTCCGACGTGCAGTTGTCTTTTTTGTACAATATTGAGGAGCCATTTGCGAGAGAATGACAGAAAAACTATGCTCAAATACCTATTTATCAAATTTCCCCGACACCGAATTTTAACACTCATCAGCTTTCCTCTTAATAAATTGACACGGTTTATGACCTTTTATTGGCTGGTTTAAAAAGGCTAAATTAAAAACTTTTACCACTATGCTTATTTTCTTATATCCATTTCTTAAATTCTTCTATCTAATTTTTGTGAAGTCAAAGAGCCAAAGCCTTTATTTATGACGGTGAGATTCATCCGACTTCATAACTTTATCTGCATACTAAGCGACGCCGTTAAAATAAGACAGAAAAAGACAGGAAGAAAGTTGAATGTTACACAGCGTGTAAAGTGACCACTTAAACCAGCCAATGACAGTTCATAAGTCCAGCAAATGTCAAAACATCCCCTTTTCCTTCTCTAAACCTTTCTACATCTCTGTTGTAATATGTTGATCTTTATCTAGGGCGTGAAAACTAGTCTACGTCTTCAAAAATTTTGGAAGACTCAAAGCAATGTTGAAATGCTTCATGTCTACCGAGATAAAAATCGATTCCGAGACTTCTCGAATGATGAGCAAATGTGGTAGGTAAATTTAAATATGTAGGAATAAATGTATTAGTAAATACCCTAAAAATTTTGATGCTTTGTTAACAGGACTATTTTCTAATTATCTCCTACTGAGAAACGAATGAATTTTTTTTCCTGTTTTATAAAACAAAAAATATATTTTTTACTATCAGAAAGAAGAAAACTCATGGGAAACTTCTTATTGCTTTCCAATTACTAAAACAAATTCCACCATAGAGATTTCCATGTTTTTCGTTCAATATTTTTATATGTACAAAGCTTTTGTCAGCAATTTGACAGCAATGAATTTAGCTAACAACTGTTCACCCACAATTTTTCCCCAATACTTTTTCAACTTATGTATGTATGTATATACTAAGGAAAAACTTCGGCAAAGAGATTTATTATTTGTTCCCAAAGCAAAAAAAGAATATTATAGAGAAAACGAAGTTCATGGCGGGACATCGTGACATATCGAAAATTTAACCAATATTGTTTATCCTCTGACTTGTATGGTAGGAATCTATATCTAGTCGTATACCAATGTAACTATTCTTGCAAGTTTTATTTTTTATTTCAGTGTTACATTTTGATGTTTATTTTATAACGCTACGCTGATTCGAGTCTACTAAGAATAGTTTATTTTATTTTTAAAGACAAAAACGAAATATTCCGACAGCTGTTTCGCGTTGTTAGGGCATTTTCAAGCGAACGTTTGATTGAGTTTCAATCGTTTATTTTATTTAGTTATTGAATTATATTTTTCAACCATTTACAGAATAAAATAAAATAACCATTTTAACATGTGTATGTTAATATGTACGTTTACATAGATATAGTATCGGATCAAAAGACGTTCTGAAAATTAAACCGAAAATTGGGGTGCGTCTTATGGTCCGGTGCGTCTTATCGTCCAAAACGTATTTTTTTCCTAAAAATTGATAGATATGTTTTGTGGTGCGTCTTATCGTCCGATTCGTCTTATCTTCCGCAAAATACAGTAATAAATAACCGGTACAACATTTGAAAAAAATCATGGTGTATTACGTTACGGACGTTAAAAAAGACTTTCAGAGTAATATCAAACATTAGATTATGTAAACCGAATCAATAAAAAAATAAAAAAATAACCAATTATAATGACCAGTTTTAATGCCATACAAGCCTTTTTATCAAGGTATACGTGACTAATGAATTATTTTTTATTTTATTTAATCAATATTTACTAAATATGGAGCAAATAACTCAAGTATTTTTGTGTTGTAAGGATGGGAAGCTTAATTTGAAAGGGATACGATCTTTAAAACTAGACAGGAGTGGACTTAAGTAAATATTGTTTATTTGGTTTATATTTTTTCTTATTATGAATCGCTTTTTTAATTTCCAATATTTTCAAGATATCTAAGTTGTCAAACATTCATATTTTATTTTCAACATTAATAACTTTTGATCAAGATCTTTATTAAAATTGTGATTATTTTCTTTCAGATAATTTGAGAATTGTGAATAATCAGAAATTTAGAGCTTCAAATATAAATGTTACATTATAATAGTCTTTTAAAATAACAAGTAATAAATGTTTGCAGATATAAAGATGATTATGACTCTGTTTTTATTAACGCTTTAACTGATAATACTAGTATTTTCATTATGGTAATTAGCATGCAATTCCACCAACAAATGTCAGTTACAAAAAAACCAATTTTTGATACTCCCGGAAAAAACCTATCATCTAAGCAATATTAAGGAATAAAGTATTTTGTTATAAAAAAAGAGAGTATTAAAATAATAATTTATTTTTTCATTAATCAACAGTTTATGGTAAATTTAAAAATACATTATTATATATTTCAAATAATACCTAATATTTTTTTAATATTTTTTGTACTTGTACTAAATGAGAAAAACAGTATACAAAATTGATTTAAGAGTCCTATTCACTTGAATAACCTATTCTAAGGATTGTGAAGTGTTCAATTTAACAAGGTATCTTTATTAATATGATAAAAATAGTATTATTTTTTTAAAAACAAACTCAAAATTGTTAGCAAATAAGATAGGAAAAACACATTGGAAGTGAATAAAAAATTAATGCAAGAAGTTACAAAATGTTAATAAAAAAAAAGTTATTTTTTCATTATGTGAAATTGATCGTAAAGCAGTTAAGTTGATAGCACCAATTATTACCATGTGACCGGTCATAAGGTCAATTTTTTTTGCAAGATTCATTAGAGACATGGCAAAATAAGGGTTAAACTGTAAGGTTGTAGTTATTTCAATATCGTACCCCTTGTGCTGAGAAACAGCTTTGCATTCAATCATAATAACAAATGTCAAGAAAACGTGTGTAGTTAGTGAAAGGATTGATGGTTTGGGTTTGGCGTAGTAATTAGGGCAGTTGAAATGAGATTATGATCTTGTATTGTTTTGTTGTTGTAATTCATGTGAAAATTGCCATATTTATTTATTTAAATATTCAAGTACAGAAGATAAGTTTTTTACTGGATTTATTGCTTAAAGCAATATCTTGTGCTTATGTATCAAGTGCTTACAAAATTACCATTTGAAATTGATTTACTATATGAACAAAAAAAGACGTGCGTTCTTTAGACCGCATGGCCGAAATATAAACCAAACACAACAGGGCACAGCAGCACTTGTATCTCCTAGGATAAAGTTTCTAGGGATTCAAATCCGGTATTCAGTTGCCAGTATGTAGGGATCATTTTCAAAGGCATTTCAATCACCGATGGTTTGCTGATGACATAGTCTTGATAAGTGAAGATGCTGAGCAACTATCTCTCATGTTAAAAAATTTAACGTAGCCTCCAAAAAAGTGTAATAACGCATTAACTTAAATAAAACTAAAGTAATGGCACCACCTTGAATATATATCCTTACAAGAGTAGGAACCATCATTAGATAGATAATATACCCATAAAGACAGTAAATTAATATGTTTATCTCGGCCATAAACTTGGCACGGAAAACCAAACAACGGAATAAATAACAGAGATCAACGGAAAGGTTTTTGTTGGGATGGGCAGCTTTCGGAAAACTGAGACATATTTTGAAAAATGCCCGAACCTCCATCAATCTTAAAACTAAAAGCATTTTATTCCTGTATTTTATTTACGTCTCAATACTCACGTCTTAGAGATAAAGTAAGAAATGAAATCATAAGAACCAAAACCGGAGTGCAGGACTATATTAAAAGAGTTGCAACTGGGCTGTTCTAATAACCCATGACCATTTGGCAGGAGAAGGATGGAGGAGGCCTATGTTCAGGAGTAGACGGCTACAGGGTGAAGAAGTAGGAGAAGTAGTATGTAGTTGTCTTCAAACATTGAAAAATATTTCCGATTTATATTTTATCATAGATAAAAAAAATCAGAAGCAGAAGATAAAAAAAGCATTAAAAGGATAAAAGAAAAAACCGCTTAACAGCGAGACCGGCTAATCAGCAGGTTTTTATTTTTAACAAATAGACAAATTTGGAAAAAAAATATTACACGAATATCTTTTTTTTAAATTATTATTTTTTTATAATTAAATTAAAAAAAAAAAAATTAAATTGCACGTAAAAAACAAAGAAACGAAGAAAGAAGAAAAAAGAAGAAAGAACAGTAGAAGTTTAGGAATGTCCATAAAAGAGGATATTGGTTTTGAAAAAAAAAAAAAAATTAGCTAAGACATTAAAAAATATTTAAAAAGGATTCTAACGAGAAAGATTCAATTTTATCTAATTTCCCAAAAAATATTTGATCGTCATGACAGGTAACATTTGTTTAGTAAGTTATGTAAAAATGTTCTTAAACAGATCAAGTTAATCCTGACGATGAAAATTATGCGAAAAGTTCCAGAAATTTCTACCTCAAATTTGTATATTTCACTTGTCAATTTCGATCACACCTTGTTTCAGACCAAACTATACAAAATGTATGAGCCAAAGTTATGGAACGGAATACATTAATTGATGTAAATGAAAACTTAAATAGTTGCGTTTACCTAAATATTTGATAGCACTAAACATTTTACTCTATTCTGAGATTTAAATCAAATTTACAGAAACCCCAACTAATAAACTTGGTAAAGTTTAAAATGTCATTTATATTTGAGACGTAATATTGTAAAATCTTCCCCCTTTAACCTAAAAAAACACCAATACTTTTAATGTTTATTCTTGTGTTGATTGATTGTACACTTTTTAAAAACAAAGTATATGTACATAAAATTATAATTAAAAAAAAATTATGTCGAAAGAATAATATTAGTCTTCGAAAGAGTCGAGAAACGGCAGCTTTCAAAAAGAATTTGGAGTGCGAATAGGAATAGCAGGTAGCAGGTGCCTCATTCAACAGGATGAAGGTTGTCTGAAGATCAAATATTGATTAAACGAAAACCTAATGCCGCCTATATAACACCCGCTTAGCATTTTTTCTCCTCTACAGATGTAAATCGTGGGATCTAACTTGGGCCCTAAAAAACAAAACCATGAGTTTTCAGAGTAAGTATCTCAGAAGAATATTGAGTGAGCGGTGCGTGCGGTGGGTTAACTTTGTCAGGAATGAAGAAATAAAAGAACGGACGCAGTAAACGCTAATGGCAACTGTCATCACGCGAATAAGATACGGTTGGCTGGGACACATACTGTGAATGCCTTCTGAGAGCCATACCTAACTTGTTCTCTTCAAAGACATCAGGTTCTCGATGTCCTGTACGTCCGCTGCTAAATCTTCGTCGGTAGATTATGTTAAAACTACAGGACTTAAACCTGACTCGGGAGGATGCACAGGAGCTGGCACCTAACAGATATGTCTGTAGGCTCTTTGTAGACACCATATGCTCCAACCATGAAGCGAACGTAGAATGATGATTCTTTATGCCTGGGTATACATAATTTTTTTATTGTGGAGTGGACATAATTATGAAAGAAATTAAAGTTGAAAATATAATATGTACTTGCACATACATATATATATATATATATATAATGCATAAGTACATGTGCACGTTAACAGATGCACGCACATATAAACGCAAACATACATAATACACATATATTTATAAGTACATTTTAATAATATTATCAAAAGAAATGAACACCATAATATTAATGGAAATTAAAAAAAAAAAAAAATGTAATTTAAAAGAAAAATTCATTTATTGTTATTATTTGTGAGTATTTTTTTATTGTCGTGGGGATTCATCGCATTTTGAAGGTTTGGAACAAGAAATTATGAATATATATTTGACCTATATCGACCTTCGGATGTATCGGTTTACTTTAGTAAGAAACAGGTGCTGACGAGTGAAAACATGAACTCACCAAGGGCGGTATTCCGAACGCAAAAGCGCGTGTGGAAATTGCATTTTTATTGCGTATTTACGTACTAAATACACGCTAACAGAGCAACCTCTTCGCGCGCAATTCCGTTCAGAATACCAGCCCTGGAAAAGTTCCGATTCTAGAAACAGTTGGTTACAGGGGCATGTTTTTAATTCGCTAAATGCTCACAGACTTGTATCAGTATTTTACTGTCTCCAAAAAGTCCTTAGAGAGTTCTAAAAGCCTATCCGTAGTTGTTATAGACTTCCGGAGGACTTATTGTTAGGTGCAAATAGAGAAAAGTTTAAAAAAATCGTCTACGCTAAAAAACGCAAATTTTTTGAAATGCCATAATGTGATTATTTTTGTATTATGTTAAATGTTAAATATGTAATACTTTTTAGATTACTCAATAATTTCCGTTTCTTCTAAACGCCAAACACTCAAATCTAATTGTCGACTGTTTGTTTCTGTAAAATAAATAAATAAATAATTTTATAATTTTTTTACCAGTGACCGGGTTTCATCGTGACAGACATCGTCAGACTGGTAAAACTATAAAGTATTTTTATTATTATAATTAAAATGCAGTTTCACTAAGAAATGTCAGTAGAAAAACTCAATACATTAAATAAATAAACCCCTAGTATACTCTTGAAAGGTAATTAAACTTCCAGAAGATTTTCCCGCTTTTTACAATTTTACAATAATATAGCGTTTACAATACTCTGGAACGTACCGTTTGTAAAGTAAAAAATACCACTCTCCTGCACATTTTATGTTTTGGCGTTTAGAATAGTTCAGAGTCGAATGGACGAAATATTTCAAAGGAATGCAATGCGTAGTTATGCAGATAAATGATAGGGAAAGAGGATCAATAGACAGAACCCAACACGTCTCCACTCTTCTGATCTCCTCAAAGTTTTCTTTTAAAAATACAAAAATTTGAAAAAAATAAAACAAAACCAGTATGTGTTTATACGATACAGAACGTCAAATCAAGAACTACGCATTTAAAAATGGTAGAATACCAACTCGATACCGTTTTGATTTTAGTAAAATATCATTAAAAATTCAAGCCCGAAAACGAATACGCATAATAAAAATTTATACTTGTACACTCTGCCAACGAATAAACGATGTTGTGATAGCCGTAGTAGGTATTAAAAATGGAAATATTCGGATGAACAAAATTATATATCACGTAAAAATCGTAGGAGGATTTTGAAAATATTTGGCTCGAGCTAGGCATTTCCATGATCCCAAATAATATGCACGCATCAAATGTGTTTCAATTTCACCCTTTAAAAAACATTTTATTTAAATTAAACACTACATTATCAATGAGACCACCCTATATTTTAATTCTGAACATTCTTTCTGAACAAAGTAAGGATACATAACATATTATTCTCCTTGCGTGAGGGAGGCTTTGAAAGCGTGGCGTAAGCTTCCTAAAGCCGGGGAAATGTGGGAAAAAATAACATACATATAAAAAGAAAGGATTACGTTCCGTATCCATACTTTACGAGCTTACTAAGAATAATGGACTTACAATAAATTTTGGGCCATATTCAATTTGTGGGAATTGAAATTTATCGTCGCTAACGCGAGGAAAGTGA
Source organism: Micrasema longulum (assembly GCF_059751315.1). Lineage (NCBI taxonomy): Eukaryota > Metazoa > Arthropoda > Insecta > Trichoptera > Brachycentridae > Micrasema > Micrasema longulum. The sequence goes on from NW_028278282.1 coordinate 290,587, forward strand.
AAAAAATTTGGATTTATTGACACGTGAGTGAAGTTACCAATTGCTCTGTTAACGATGCCGCCTTAAAAGCACATAACATATGCGAATATACCTTTACATACGAGTAGAAAAGTATGTGTACAATATATTATGTTAATCTTATGAAAATACGTTTTGTTTTCTTGAAATGAAACTAGCAAAACCAGCATCAAATAGACTATTTCGTTTTAGTTCAATATGCAACTTGTGCGTGGTATAACAGGTAGCAAGAAAACTATTCATTTAAAGGTGAATGTGCACATTGAATTCAAAAGAAATAGTCATTCAGCTACTGATTTTGTTGATTTCCCATTAATTAGTGATCATGAACCGTAGCGGTTTAGCATTAAACCCACACAATTAATTTTCTGTTTTCATAACCATTTCCTATTTTGAATAAAGGAAAAAACGTAAAGGCTTACGATTGCTTTTAAAGAAAGCTGGAAGAATGCACCGGTTTCATATTTTGAATAAATTTTAAACGATGAGTGTATTTTTTCAACATAAATATTTGGGTAATTTTTCCGTAAGCCGTTTTTTGTACGCTGATGATGCAGTTCTTTTAGCAAGCAGCAAGGAGGATTTGAAACAGAAAGTCTCTAGAGTGTATTATGATGTATGCCTCCAGAGCGAATTGGTGTTACACGAAAGTAAGTCAACAGTGATGGTATTTGTAAGCAGAGGTGAGGTTACTTATTGCATAATAAATGCAAACAACGAATGTCTTGAGCAAGTAAAAGAATTTGTGTATCTGGGAAGCATGTTTTCAAGAGATGGGAGAGTAGAAATATGTGTTGAAAGGAGAGTGAATGCTGGCAACAAAATGGACGGCGCACTAAGCACAGTCCTTGGTAATAAAAATATGCCAATCGAAGCGAAACTTGCAGTGGACAACGAAGTTTGAGTCCCGTCATTTATGTATGGAAGTAAATATGGAACTAGCAGAGGAAGTATGAAAGTCAAGTGAACGCGGTTGAAATGCGATCTCTTAGACGAATGAGTAGGAAATTAATTTATCACAGGGTTATGAATTATGAAGTCAGGCGAGAGTGTAAATCTGAGTCAGGTATAATGCATAAGATTAAGAAAAGGTCTCTGAGATGGTTTGGTCATGTAGAACGAATGGACGACAAAACGATTGTAAAGCAGGTATACATGGCGAGAATAAACAGCAGCGTGGGACAAGGACGACGAGGAAGACACGGCATGATCAGATAAACCAAAATCTTAAGTGTGGCCACATCAAACCAACAAGGATAATTATAATAACACTGTTAAAATTATAAAATGTGATCTATATATTTATTACCTGATTATGCCTCGATAAAGGATCACGTGTAGCTTTGAAACCGGTCGGTAAATATATTAAACTAATAATCAAATTTATGTCGGCTTCGTGGTGTAATGGTCAGCGCGTTTGCCTACCTTGCAAGAGGTCTCGGGTTTGATTCCTGAGATGGTTTATATGAAATAGTTATTTAAAAAAAAGGGTGTTTTCATACTAGAATATTTTATAGTCCCTGGACTGGTACCCGAAGCGCAAGACTGATCATTTTACTTTCATGTAACAAAAATGATCCAAATACGCTGTGATTGGTGTACCAAAGCGGTGCCCTATGCACCTTTAGGCGCGAAAAGGGAATAATGATGATGAAATAAATAAATAATACGTGCATAGAAACAAAGTTTTTTATTTTTGTTTAAATTACGATGAATAACCACAAAGTTAGTGTTTCAAATATATATTATATAATATTTTACCCAATTAAGATTATTTTTATTACTGCAGTGAAATATTGATTTGACATTCTTACCCTCACGAGTTTCTAAAGTTTCTTTGAAAGTTTTACAACTCTACAGCATGGCGGTGTCATTTAAAAAAAAAAGTAACTTTGACAATATGAACATATTTATGTAGAGTTGTCTATAAACGTGTTTGTATTTTCATTTCTCCCCAAACGAACCTATTTGTGGCTAAGTTAGAAGTTTTCTGAACTTTGGAACCAAAAATCAATAATTTGTCACCCCAAGCACTACGCAATAACTTAATTTGTGTTCACAAACACACTCTCTTTTCTGAAAATAGAAGAAAGGAGGTAGCATTTTCAATATGTAAGAAGTTTCCAACATGTGAACCTTTTTTTAATAAATAAAACAATAAACAACTTAACACCAAATAACAATAAATACCTATGATCGATACGATTGATCAATTATATTTAAAAGTAAATTTTAAATAGAAATATGTTGAATATTTTAAGAAAAAAAAAAGCGTTAAGTGCAATGTATGCTTCCACTTTCCATTATGTTGTATTCAAACTCGATACATTTTATTTATTTATTTATTAATTTACGGTTCCACGAACCTTTTACATATTTACAATAAAACCAGTAAAAAAAAATACAGCAAAAAATAACCTAATATTGAAAAAAGAACAAAAACATCGAGAAAAATAAACAGTATTTATATTTAAAAAAATAAATATTACATCTGTAACAAATATAAATCTGTACCTCAGAGGCAGACGGGTGTAAATCCGAATTCCAAATATTTAACAAGAGTCTAAAGAATCTACTTTCTCTAAGTGATTTCTAATAATCTATAGCATTCATTTGTATTTCCTGTATCTTAATACATTGGTTCTTTCATAATAAGACTTAAGTTTTTTTTAAATCAATGGACATGATCATAAGCTGGATACGAAAATCAAAATGCCATTTAATCAAATTCTGGATTTGCATTCGTCTGCCTCTGAGGTACAGAAATATTACCCTTTATAAAAGAAAATTAAATTACGGAAAAAAATCGTTTTAAAAAGGATTAAGAGAAGAAAAAAAAGAGAAAAAAAAGAAAAAGAAAGTGCTTTAAAAGGAAAGTTAAAAGCTTACTTCATGGTTTAATATAAATATTAATACTAAACAATAATCAATTTAAAAAATAATTATACACATAAGAGTAAAGAGTCAAAACAAACGTAAAAATCAAAACATTTAGTCTCATGTAGTTTGAGATACGTTACTATTTTATGTACTAAAAAATAAAATAAATAAATATATCGTATACCTACCGTTTTCACTAATTTTTCTAATGAAAATTGTCAAAATAAGTTTTAATTTAAAAAAAACAGTAAAATATATAAAAAAATAGTCGAAATCTACTATTTATCAAATCTTCTAAGACCAACTTTTGTTTTTATGCCCCAATGTCCAGAATGTGTAGATTAGTCAACTCGTCAAACAAATTGAAATTCTTTGGGATAGATCTTTCAACTTTTCGTAGATCTCTTCGCCATTAACACAGTATGGGATAAAGATAGATCGACATGGGTTAGTTAAAAGTTTTAAATGTTAATCGTGTTTATGAATATATTGTGTACCTGTTTAAAATTAAAATATTAACTTTAGACAACTTGAATATCTGAGAATTTAAAAAAGCTGTTCAATATAAGAAAAATAAATAAAAACAATATTTCTTTTAGTCCACTCCTGTCTAGTTTAAATTATTGTATCCATCTCACATTACGCTTCCCATCTTAACAAGAAAAAAATACTTGACTTATATGCTCCATACGCAGCATAACACTGATAAAATAAAATAGGACACAATTCATTAGTTAAGCAACCTTGATAGAGAAGCTTGTATAGCTTTGATACCAGTCTGTAGAAAAAAAAATGGTTATAAACAATGTCGTTTTAATTTATTTTACTATATTGTATGCCATTATTTTATGGCCTTTGTTACATAGATTTATGTTTTTTTTGTTCAGTTTCTTGTACATATATTTCTTCATGTTTGTGTATGTGTATGCTCATGGGTGTATGTGTGTATGTGTATGTATGTGTGTATATATTTGTATGTGTGTATGTATATGTATATATATATGTGTATGCATCTATATGTGTAAACTAGTAAGTTTATATTTTATTTGTCTGTTCTTTCTTTTCATTTGTAAAGATTTATTATGTATTTAAATGTAATTGCCAAGCTTTGAACGAGATATGTACCCTTGTTAGCTGGGCAAAGTGTACATGTATAAATAAAAAAATTAAATAAATAAAAATCTGTGTGCAAACGCAAAAAAACCGTATAATATACAATAAATAAATAAAAACAGATATCGAAGAGATAAAGAAATATGTGTATTTTATTTAAAACGCCATTGAGTTTATTTCTAAAAAAAACAATAAAAATCATAAATATGGAGCTAATTCCATTAAGGGTAAATTTCCAAATCTCGTAAAAGGTTTGTATAATATACCATTTTCTAATCCGACGGAAATATCATAATTCCATTGAATCCGATATTAATCATGATTTAGAATAACTCGTATTTTCTAAAGCCTCATATTGCTTTGGCCGCTTCCTTTAGGTTACCCTAAACCGAGTGAGAGAACTTTGCCTATTATAGACATATTTTTAGAAAAATGCTATTAAAAATCTGACGATTAGAACAAAAATGGTCATGTTAACAAAATTGTGTTGTATTTCAGAGAGAAGATAATTTACTTTTTCCAATTTCATGCGACAGGATAAAGACATTTTTATATTTTTAATTATTTATTCATATAAAGATACATACCATAAAACAAACGTATCCCTAACTTTATGAGGCCAAGATCCCTGTGTTTAGTTGGGATACAATAAACCTTGTTGTTGCTGACTGTTGCCTGCTAATTAATCTTTAATTCTGTATGTATCTGCATTTCTTACACATCCAAATAAACTAGGATTAATAAAATAATGTATATTGGCGGCGGAAAAGAAAAAGTTAGGTACTTAGTGACATGTAGCAACTTTACAGAAAAGACAATTATTTTTTTTTTTTTTTGACAAAAAATTCTTACACATTGCATTGATTTGTTCGTGGGGCATCGATAAAAAAATTGAAAGAGTTTACGCAAAATTGTATTCCTAAACCTGTGATCCACTATTCACAAAACCAATCGCCACCGGCTGGGCTACAACGCTAGAACACGACAGATCTGAATGGGCTCGAAGCTTATTACATAAATCACGCGAATAAATTTACAGAAAAAATATTTAAAATTAAAACACCGGTCCTTACAGAATATAAGTTTAATTACAGTATTTTTGTAACATTTGTATTTAAATTCAATTTTCTACCTCATTTCAGAATCCTCTAAAAATACTACTCAAGCTATTCCTAGTTGAAAATATTTTTAATTACTGATGTGAACAAAATCTTCCTTAAATAAAAAATAGCAACGCGTCGACCCCGGAGTTTTTTTGGAAAAATATCATCTAAGCTGGTTGATTCAATAATCCGGAGTGTTTCATCTAAAGTAATGGGTCATCAAGTTCAGTTGATTGATGCTTCCTTTAAAAGCCATAACCTCCTCACTCTGAAAGATTCTTCAAACAACACAGCATTTTGACAAATATGTCAATTTTTTTTATGCTACCATTCCAAGTAATACAAAATCCATTACTGTTTCTTTTTTAATACTCGTATGATGACATGATTGATTTATGGATAACGTCATTATTTTAACCCCCGATTCATTAATATTGAATCAATTAGAAAACAAAATGTGGCACTGGCCGTGGGAGCCATTATTCTCACCCCTTAAAGATATATTTGATAAATAAAACAGAGATAAGATACTAGGTTAAACAAAAGGAGAGAGGATTTCAATAAAAGATTAATGAGATGTCTGGAGACATTGGATTGGCATTAATTAAAGTTATTTTAAACACTTACACACTGTGAAATCTCTTTGGCAGAAGAGCGCTACCCGTAAACGCCCATTGTTCACGTTTTGTCACGTAAAAAAGCTTAGAGAAGTCGACGTTAGTAGATGTGTTCACCATAGAAAAAATCAGAAAGTGGGTCGCAAATAATACCCGTTACAGCATACGTATTAATTTGGCATGATTGTTACATAATTTAAATTGAAAAAATACCGGATTCATTATTTATTTAAAAAATCTTTGATTGGCTTTTCCGTAATGTAAATGTCGCCTGGTAACTTTTTTCTTTCTAATGTCAATATTTTACAAAATGTAGGTTAATATGGTTTTAATAATGATGTCTTAATTCGATTAAATTAAAATCAAACTTATTTAAATGAAATTCAATTGTCATGCAACTCAATTTTTTTTCGACTGAATTGTTCAAAATTCAGCAACTTGAATTCGAACTGAGAATGTGCACTTTTGCGATATAACCAACACTGACTTGAAATCATTTTCCTCAGTGTGGCCGACAATAAATATTCATTTTGTTGAGACGTGTTGCAGTTGCTGCACTCACTTAGGACTATGTACACAACTGCAATTGACAACAAGGGTAAGAAGATTCTTCTTTTTCCTAAAAACGGCTTTTTAGTTCCGGGTTCAATTCCTGGTGAGAACGCAAAACTTCAATGTGATTTTTTTTAAGCCTGGGTGATCTGTGTTGAAATTCACTACTGTGATTATTTACACCCTTACAGTAGGTACTACAGTGTATGATACCTACTCTTGAGAGTAACACTATCTAATCGTATTACATGGTAGAGATCGCGGCTGATAGATAGCTCTCTTGACACCAATTCCGATCGACAGTATCGAATCTGATGTAAAATTTATGTCAAATTGTGGATTCTGGATTCATATCTGGTACCAATATTGCGTTTATAATCACACTTAAAAAATAATATAATATTACAAAATATATCTAAATAAATCTATCAAATACCAATACAATAAAATCTCAAATATTCTGAAATTTACATATTTAAATACATTATTAATTACCGAAAATAGATCCCTAGATTTAACTCAAATAAATACGAAAAATAGATAAATACATCCGTATACCTCCCGTAGTAAAATCTTGAATATTTAGATGTTTACATATTATAAAACAGAAAAAACTTACTATCGAAAATACATTCTTAGACTTGATCCGAATTAAACATTAAATATGGAAATATTAAAGAGATAAATCTGATTCGATTCATAAAAAATATAATGTAAAAAGCTATTTGCGCAATTTTCTTTAAGATTTACTGAATATTTTTAATAAACATGAGATTTTAAACATGTAATTACAAAAAGCGTAAAAAAAATATATTAGCTCCCGACCTTCAGATGGATACAGATTTAAATCCTATTAGGGCAGTTATTTTTTTGTAAAAAAAATCACTTCTTTATTTTCAGTTCAAAACATATTATAATTTTTTTTTAATGTTTTTATTTTGTGGTTGGAAAAGTTCGTACAGGAAAATTGCAGTAATTAAAAAGGGGTGTTAAATTAAAAAGGTTGCACTACCTTTAATCCTCCGTTCTATTATTCCAACTCCACAAAAACACATGTACAGAATGATTAGTTTCCAGTGTGGTAATATACAAATAAGCAATTTGTGTATAATCCCCGGCGATGGTGGCGCCTTTTGTGGCTACTGTTTGCCCAATTCCGTATCTGATATATCCCGGATTTTCCAGTTGTTAGCGCTGGATAATTACTATTCCAGACTTTCCTGACCACTGGAAATGATATCTAGGTTGAGAAGGATTTACTATCTTTCTCTCTTACTATTTCTCTCATCCCCTTCTCACCCGCCCCATGTAGAGGAATATGGGGTTAATTTAATCAATGTGAAAAATAGTTACGATTTTTTTTTTGTATAATAATCCCCCGTAAATTTTTAAAAAAGACATTTGACTCACGTATATAGGGTTCTGTGTTGGATTGCCGGTAAGATCACTAAAAAATAAACCTGTTAAATTCTGTGATGTGGTTCATCACTGTTATTGATGATGATGATCGTGAAAAAAATCATAAATACTTTGAAAAAAAGACATGTGTCTAAAATGATGACCAAACGAAAGATTAAAAGCCTCTAAAAATTGAACTATAAAGACAAGCACTTAAAATTACAAAAAATATTAACAAAAATGTTTTGAGTTTATCAAAATTTTTGTAGGCAAAGTGGATTCGAACTTCTAGGGAGCTGTTAATATTAACATATAACATGTTACAAAGTGTGTAAAGAGGCCACTTAAACCAGCCAATGCCAGGTCATAAGTCCTGTAGACGCCCAGACTTCTTTATTACCTTCTCTAAAATGTTACTCCTCTCTCTTTTAACGTGTTAAAAATATTAACGTTACGTAGTCCAGGTAGACAGACTTGAAAAAAATTATGTCAGAATAAAATGTTTTTCACATTTTAAAGAAGGGATGTTACATTACAAGTCCAAATACTTAATAACGCTCGAGACTTAAAAACAGTTAACAAGTTAACAAAATATTGTTTCATAAACTATTACGGTAATACAGTAATTAATAAAAGTTTTATCTAGAACTAGATTTATTTTTATTTATTTATGACAAAATAGAAGGTTTTTAAACTTTACATATTTTGTTTGTAGGAAATATTCCCAACAACAAAAGTGCTGGTATGAGGGAATATTAAATATAAAAACAATCTAGAACCGGTAATTCAAAACTTGAATATAACAAATCTGCCCAATAGTAAAGATATTTGTCAGTCTTCTTTGCTAGATTAGAGCAGTTATTAGAAAACATAAATTTTAAAATAATTATTAAATCTTAAAATACTTCTTTACTCAGATGCCCTTTTCTATTTTATGTTGATTGCAGTTTCAGTCTTGAAAATACGTTTTTTTTAATTTTAAAGTAGTTTTTTTTAAATTCAGATATGAATACGTATCGTTTAACACGTGTAAATTAAATCACAAAAATGAATTATAACAGAAAATTTCAAACGTAAAACCTTTTAATAATTGAGGAGTGTCTGTTTAGACGTGGCTATTCACATTTTTCAACTAATTTTTTTTTCTGTTTGATTTAAATATTTAAATATTATGACATTTCTGAACTCAAAATTACTTAAAATTTGCTATTTATCAATAAAGTCAAGATTTAGAACACTTTCAGAACATTTCGATATCTAAAAGATTAAAAAAAATATAAAAAAGAAATAAAAAATGTAAATAATCACTATTAAATAGACAGTCATCAATTAGACACGAAAACCACCGTTTTTTAGTACCGTTTTCAACTTATCTAATCACCTGATTTATTTATTTACCAGACCTTGTCTTGAAGTAGTATTTTTTTTGTCTCGGGAAGTGTGTTTGCCATCGTTGAATGGATCAAATAAGTCCGTAAATAAATAAAAATAAGTAATAATTATGAAGAAGATACGGAATGCCAGACAATTTTGATGATTATTTATTTGAACATTTTTTTTCTGTAGTTCTCTTGCAAATACCTCCTTAATACTCTGCAAAAAGACTTCTGCGCTTCAATCAGATTATGTTTTACTAAAATTGACAAACTCAGCATTTTGCTGTCCTATTTTTTACTCCTCAATATTTAACCAATTTAATTGATTTTTTTATGAAAGAGCATAGGAATAAAATTTACTGCGCCGATATTTTTCCATCTTTCTAAATTATTTTTAGTATTTGTATACCGTCCGTTTGAAGACAGCAGTAGATAAAACTGGGTGCTTTTTGGATTTTTAAAAGGTCCTTGTTCCCATAAAAAACAATTTATTAAAAAAACAAAACAATGTAGTAACGCCAATAGTAAATGCTTTATATATGGAATGTATAAAAAAACATTGCTCTAGTGCCATACTTTAAGGAAAAAATACATTTGTATGAAGAAAAGTCAGACAGCGTTTCCTCAGGAAAACAAAAAAATGAAAGTAAAGACAAAATAAGTTGAAAATTGATAACTGTGTGATATTAGCAAAAAATACACCTGCTTAAGTCAATTTAGAAAACGAAAATTTCAAAATATGTATTTTAACTTGAAGCAAAATATATAATTTTATGTCGGAATAAATATATCTGTGGACCTGGCTTGGACACGTGCTGCGCATGCCTCAAGAGAAGCTAAATCTTTGTTGACTCTTCTTTAAACCTGCGGGCTCACGCCATCCTAGAAGGCCGTCAATGACGATCCTAAGTTTTTATTCGGCGGAATTAAGGGGCGCTGGATAGACGTGGGAAGAGGCAAAAATGCTGGTTGTCGATGCTGGGTCTCCTGGAGACAACTGGTGATGTCCACATACTCCACTTAAGAGCGGATGTGGAAAAGAAGAAGAAGAAATATATATAGGTAATTATTAAGTGACACAAACAAATACGTTAAAACTTACTTGTAATTTAAAATAATTTCCCGTACTACATAGACATCCTTATTTTCTTTTCTAAAATGACTATCTATGTAGGAGTAGAGACATATTTAATATTTTGTAAACATAATATACGTTTTTAATGAATATTTGAATTTTAAATTTCCTGGTGTCAGTTACACGCCAAACCTCTCCATGTTAGGCGGCCTGTTATTTACGTTCCCGTTAGGGATCATTTTCCCCGCGGTTCCCTTTTAGGTTACGCTGGGCACTTGAGACCGCATCGTTATCTTGTGTCAGGTGTACCTTATAAGGTACGCTACCCTGCAGGATGTAGATTTATAAAGGTATTACACGGCCAACTGGGGACCAGGTAAATCAAGTGTCACTCCTTATGATGGGGCCGATAAGGTGCCGTTAGCTTCGTTTGCCCGGGAAATGAAACGAAAATTTTCAGAAGGAAAATCTTAAAAACTTAATCATCTTGGAGGAAGTTTTTCTTAACTGTAAAAAATAACCGAATTATTTAATTTCGTTGATCAAACTATACAATTATTTAAACATTGTAATTTTGAAAAACTAACCTTTCATTTTTTCCGTACCATTATCATCTAACCCTTTTTTTCTAGAATGCGAAAAATCGTAATTTAGGGTAATTTACATTTTTTTCTTTCAATTACATAATATTGAATTATAACAAATCGAGTCAAATAAGCTTATAAAATATATTTTCGTTGATTGAATTGGAATTCACTTCGCAACATTCCATGTTGAATTGTTATAAAATAAAAACTTTGTTATTGGTGTTATACGATTGGAACTATGATACTGCGCATGAAATTGAACCGGAGATCATTAATATAGTAAGCGAACGCGTCAATAACGACAATAATTCTCCCCCCCGGACACGAACTTGACTATCTACAGTATCACTTTCAAAAAGCATATCATCCGTCTTCTTGACAAAAACATCTCGTGATTATTCAGTTTGAACCAGGTTGTTGTCTTGTAACTAGAGTGTAATAAACTCATATATCATAGGTACGAGGTTCTCCTCTGCCATAACGTAATTCCCATTTTGTGAGTTAATATACTGCAAGATGCGGAAATCGAGGCTGGACGCGTGTTGTAATCCAGCCAGTAATAGCCCGTCTTTGTTAATATAAGTGTACACGGAATCACTCCTTTTAGAAATAGCAACATTTTGTATAGAAGTAAGCGAGTGATCACGCTTATCTGCCCGCGCTTGATTCTTTAAAACTGTCCACTTCAGACCCATTCAGCTTCAGCAAACTGCACACGGAAACGCACATCTGATAAAAATATAACTCCTTCCTTATCGTATCGTTAAATCCTGTTTATTTATACCATGTCCTTACATTGTCGGGATGAGTCGATTAGTCCAGAATATGATTTCTGGCATATTTTTATGTTTTAAGTTTGTATAGCCGGTACATCCCGTTATGGTATTGTAAAGTTCTGGTATGTTTTGGGTAAAAAACCCGCTTTTAACCATCTGGTTATATTTCTAATATTTGTAAAATAACCGCAAAACTATATATTATCACTGCACTATGGAACAATTTTTGTGAGAAATTCGTACTAGTAATGTTTATGTAGAGTGAAATATTACCGGAGAAATCCAGTGGCTTTATGCAGTAACTAATTCGTATTGTAAGAGAGAGAACGAGAGTGAAATATGGTTTTGATTGCGTTAGAATGAGATGGAGATATGACGAACGAACGAATTTACGAAACAAAATTGTAACAGAATAAGCCTGCCGGTCTGTTTACCGGTGAAAACCACTTTAAACCATCCTGTCATGTTAACCGTTTTTCTACATATCCTCTTACACAGAACTGTTTATTTTTATGCTAATTTTATGCCCGTCTGTTCATGATTGAATAAATTGTAATAAATTCATTTCTGTAAATTACCCCAAGGTTTTTCATTAGTAGCTTCAATTCCCTCCATTTACAGTTGGGAATACAGGAGGACTCCCAGGACATGACAGCAAGTAAAATATTCCCATTCCCATTTTCAGAGTAGGTTTTTAAAAGTAACGGGTAGCCTATTCATAGTAAAAGTTTAAAGGTAAAGATCGATTGTCTTTCAAGTGGTCTGAGTTTTGCCTCCCCGATATTTTAAATTAAATTTTAACATGTTCCGGTGTTAAATTTCTTTAGAGTCATGCGATAATATTAATAGTCCTACGGGCGGAACATTTGTAGCCGGCACATAAATTAGAACTGTAAAGAACTTTCTTCGGACCACTCTTTATTAGGAATGCTCTGAAATTACTTGCCCTTAAAACGTTAATAAAGTAAGTCGGCTAAACGCTGACTTTACACATTTTATTTCATCTAATGAGAGTTTAAATTTGCCGAGAGACGGTTAAGTTGAATGGTATTTGTTAAACCAGAAAATCGTTTGATTGATATTTAGTTAAAGTTTTGATTAAAAAAAAAAAAAAACTTGTTTGGTCATCTAATTTAGTTATGCAATAATTTTATAATGAAAAATCCTTTTTTTCAAAGATACGTTTTTTACTTAGTGGAATTCAATTTATCAATTTTTAACAGTCTTTTAGAAAAGCTACGAGTATGACGATACAAAAAACGATAAAGGCGGCAAGTTTTATTTGAGGTATTCGGACAAACGAAATACAAATATCTTGAGGTATTCGGACAAACGAAATACAACTATCTTAACTATTTTTTTGAAAAATGTTGTCACAGAAAATAAAGTTTTGATACTTTTTCTTTTGAAAAAATAGGCTTACCTTTAGAGTATGGAAAACGGAAAAGCTAGACTTTGATTTAAGTTAGGCACAATTAGTTAGACGTGCAGTTGTTTTTTTTGCATAGGATTCGAGAAGGCATCATCTCTCGTAATATAGTTTTTTCTGTCACTCGAGAGAATGACAGAAAAACTATATTCAAATACCCATTCATCAAATTAATGTCCCATCGTATATCCCCCTGAAAGGAATAAAAAGTAGACATTTAAACAAATTAAATTTATTGTATTCTTATGCCGAGATTCAATTTGTAAAAATATCCACTTTATTTTACTACGTTATACCTGACAATGTAAATGATACTGAAATAAGACAAATAAAGTTTTGATGATTTAATAAAAGAAATAAGATTCATTGTTTATTTCTGGGTTATTAATGCAAAAGTCACTATATCACGATGCTTTGCACTAACTGGATAGAGTTAATAAAAAATGCGTTAAGCCACACCAATCTCTAACTCGGATAATAGATATTTAATATCAGGCGCATTGAAAAAAATAGGATTTATAATTTAAAAGTTAGTTTTAATGCATAAAAAAGTACTTTATTAAAAAAAGGGGATAACATTTTAATATTAATAATTTTTCTAATAAAACTTTAACGAAAAGTGGGATGACACATTTTCACAGAACACCTTAAAACCGGTAAAATTATCAAGAGGAAAATACATGATTATAAAATATTAAGAAAACAGGCGTCAAAAATACCGTGGGATTTACTTCCAATACGAATTCCTAAATAACCAAACGTAATAAACAAAACTTGTCGCTAATTCTGTCAAAAAAAGCGTCTATTTCGGGGTTAACACATTTTTGCAATATTGTTAACGTGTTAGCCTTTTTTTGATTTTATTTCCCAACAATACGTTAAGCATCTTAAAACAGTGTTCCATTGTTTTTAATCCAGTTGTGCGGTTTTTAGTAAACACATCGAGATCCTACAGAGAATTTCTAAAATCAAACTCATCAATCTTTTTTTATAAAGTAAGAATATCACCTTTGAATCATGATTCTGACACAAATGTATTTTTTCGATTTTGTGGCTCGACGCATTTTTGCATAACACCATCCAATTAATATTATCTAGTTTCTTATATAGGTAAGTTTTTAAAACGGCAGACATTTCTAGATAACTAAGTTCATTATTTACATTTAAATCACGATTGAAATTGAAATGACTATCTGAATATTTAAGTTTTTCCTTTCTTCTCCTTTCCTTGCCACTTTTCGCCAATCGATTTTTTGGACGAAATATAATGCACTGGGTTATATTTACGTGAGAAGTGTCACGGATTCACAAATCAGAGGCCCCAGGTTTAAATCAAGCTTTATCAAAACTTTCGTTCGGTTATTATTACTATTAAAATTAAAATTGAAAAAATATAAAGTACAAATTAATTATATTCCCAGGAGTTACTATAACTTAAATCGGGACTTAAACAATATGATTTTTCTTTTAATTTGCATATACTCAGAACAATAAACAAACAAGTTTAACTTAATGCATCACAACTGTATGTAAACCAAAAAACTTTTCTTACACAAACAAAATAAAAATATTTTCAAGAATGGAGGAAGTGGTTAATCTAGGACTAAGGGAGATAAGGTCGTAAACATTATATGCTTCAAAGATTATGCAACTAAAGTGGCAGAATCAGAAGATGATTTACAACATACAACGCAGGTTTTATAAGTTTTATCTAGCATGTCAGAAATGAAATATAAGCATTTACCTCCATTTTTTTTCATATTTCATTAAATTAAGAGTAACAGGAGTAATTTTACATATAACTCCCGATAGTTAGAATATATCTGTCTTAGATAGTAAAACAAAAAGTTTAAATGTTTTTTAATGTTTAGCTTTTAAAATCTCGAGCCACGGAGTCCTATACTCCGAAGTGAGGGAACAAACGAGTAAAGTCTTGGCAGCATTAGGATGCTGAAGAAATGTCGTATGGCACGATAAACGGAATTGAAAATTACATTTTCAAAGCATACACTAAATTTGTGTCAGGCCAATCGCTGTGAATGCAAAAGAGACTAGGGTAGATACGAGTACAGTAAAAACAAAAAAAGACTAATAATATGGATGTTTTTTGTTGATATTTCTTGATAAAACTCCATAGTTAATGATTATAAATAAACTTAAACTTAAAAATAAAACTAAACCAAGAAGTTTCATTGATAAGTTTATTTTTAATTTTATCGTAATAATTAAAAAAATACTAAATTAATGCTCAGAACTTCAGAGATAAAAGTGCTAAGGAGAAATCGCACGGAAAACACTTTTTGCGATAAAATAAATCATATTTATTTTCAATATTATAATATTGTCTGTGCCTCGGCTGATGAAGATTACAATTCTTAGTGTGAAATAGAACCAGAATCCTGAACGAGTGTATTTTACTCGCTAAGGAGGCTTTACACTGCAATATTTCAAAGACGTTGGATTGATACCTGAAGCTTTTGACTAATCATCTTAATTTTTTATGACAGATGATGGTTATATTGTGTGTTAATTTATTTATTTGAAACCTCAAGTATTTAAACATATTAACAAAAAACCAGACTAGATCAAATCAAAATTGGTCAAAAATTTTACATTAAAAGAATAAAACATGAATGAATTTGAAAAAATAGGTTTCCGTATATTTTTTTTATAATAACAGCTGCTATTTAGTGGGAACATAGAGCTTACATTAATAAAAACGTATTTATGTAATGATGATTGCGTGACCATGTAATGAATGAGTTTAGAAAGAGACCTGGGAAAAGGATCTATGGAAGAAAAGGAGTAAAGAAATGTAAAATAAAATATAAAGGGAGGTTGGGGTTTTTTTTTTTTTTTTTAATAAGAAATATTTGCGTTCTTATGATTTACCCAAATATTTAATTTTGAGGGCCATTTTCAACGAGTTGTAAATAACTCACTATTAGAAAATGGGAATCAAGTTGGGGTAAAGTGGGATTCGAACCACAGACCTTTGGTACGTGAGTCCGAGACACTAGCCACAGGACCACAACCCGATTCACAACCCGGTTGTTTGGATATAAAATGATTTACTTGAATGCTGTGCCCTATGCACTATAAAGTACTGATAAGAGTTTGATCATGATAATAATATTTTGTATTTTTCACTAGATGTATTGGTTCTGTTTTAAGGCATCTCAGTAATTTGTTAGATGAAATAGGTTTATTTTTATAAAGGACTAAATTTCTTCCTTAAATATATTTTATTGCAAACTACATAAATATTAGAGGAACCAGAACAAAAACTATGAAATATATACATATAGTTGGATAATTTATATAGCGCCATTATTGTGAAAATCACCTCAAGGGCACTGTACAATTAATAAATATCCCAGTACGTCTTGCAGCTACAGAGCGCATGGACGGTTGGGATTCTAGTTCCTCAATTAAATTCAATTAAAAAATATAACAGATAAGAGCTAGATTACAGGACGTCTTGCAGCTACAGAGCGCATAGACAGTTAGAAATTGAGCCCCATTTACACATTTTAAAAATTGACAAATAAATTTAGTGTATTAATGATATTTAAAAAAAATATATGAATAATAAAAAGGAGTAAGATTACAAAACGTCTTGCAGCTACTAAGCGTATAGACGATTGGAATTCTAGACCCCATTTACAAAATTTTGGTATTTTAAAGTTGATATATGAAAGCTAGATAACCAATCATCGTGCAGCTACAAAGCGCATGGACGAGTGGAATTTCAGCGAAGTTAAAATGATATCAATAAATTTACAAAAAATAGAGCATAGTAGTAAATTTGTCAAGTGTTCATTCCAAGAAGTAAGCAATAAAAAACTAAATAAATAAAACATTGTTTCAACTACATGGTTAACAAAGGGAGATAGATGTCCGAAGAGAAGTTTATATAACTAAACATAAGAACAAATAACTATGATATAATTGGACTACGTGAAAGTTCAACAATTCAATAAATAGTGAAGAACTCTTCGATGAAAGAAACGAGGTATACAGGAAAGACAGAATCCATGGGATTAAAAAAGACAGGAGTGCTTTGCGCTGCTGTTAAAAATTATTCCGTAGGATGTCAACCTGGGAAAGCGACGCAGAAGACATTTGGGTGCAAGTGAAATATGTGATTAATCACAAATCTTTCTTCCTGAATATCTGTGTTGTATATTTTATAATTTATTGCTTTACTTTTTATAAATACTTTGTCTTCTGTTCCCGATCACGCAGGAAAAAAAACTCTTAAAAGACAGTGCTAAAAAATCCCACTAGAGATTGCCGTAACGTCGTTTTACATTAAGCAAAGGACAATCATTCGTTTACTAATACTAATACTGTATTTAAACTAATAATTGAATATGCGTTTATACTGTTTATTGATTGTTTTTTTAATTTATAAAAATAATCATATGATTCCGGTTTATTATGGCAAAATACGTATCTTGTATTCTATATATACTTACGTGACATGTGTGGCCACACAAGGGTTAATTGTTAGAATTGCGTTTCAGTGATATTTCAATATTTTTTAAAGAAAACAATAGCTCTTATCTAGTAATGGTACAAATGTGTGATCCGAGCTATGTAAAGACGTGTCGCGTATTCCCTGTGGCCTGTGGTGACGAGCCGCCACGCCTGTGTTGATTGAGAGACGGTACCATAAATCTTTCGATAAATGTACGGTTTGCAATTCAGCAATGGCGGCTGGCGGGTCATGTTAGCCTGTTGGGCCTTTATCTTTGACAAATGTCACCGGGGACAACTCGAACCCTTGGATTCATTATTTAAATATGCCGCCCGGGAGCGTTACAAATGGCTGCCGTCCGAAAACCGCGCCTTTAGCAAGGCGATAACGGTATTTGTTCGCCTGTCTAATGTAGGTGTGCGGAATTTCGTATGTGAAATGAAGGTGAAGAACAGATATTGAAATCACCGCAAGAAATCCAATGATTCCAAATCTATATTTTGATGACAACAATCTACCGGTTCCCAAAAAGCTGTTCTGTGTAATGGATAAAATAAAGGCACAGATATTATTTTGATGATTGGCTCGGGAGATGGTTATAATACGGAAATATCATACTAAGAATACCAATAAAAACATGGGAAATGGATTTAGAATAATTAATTGTATTTTCAAATTAATATGTATATTGTAGCGAATTGTTTTCATAAATAAATGTAAAAAAAAAAGTTTAATAACAATACGTTGCTAGAAAAATGCGACGTCTTTGGCCTTGGTTGCTATGCCGTCAAGATTCTTGATATTGTTCTAAAAAAAGTTTAATGGCCAGGAATAAATAAACATAAATCGTGACGTATTAGGGGCGTGGCCATTTTTGTACCGTTTTGCGGGAATTACAAACTTTTATTTTATTTATTTATACATTTACAATGTTTGTATTCTTTTTTTTATACAGAATAATGTTCCCTCACTAGGGTGTCTCGTGCCGAGAGAAAATTTTACAATAAGTAAAATATACCTTAAATTAGTTATTTAACAAAGTTAACATAATAATAAAATTTAAAAGTAATTAATCTAATTAACATAAATATCATTAACATAATAAGCAATATAAACTAAAATAATCATAAAAAAACATGAACAATTTATATAGAGCTGTGGACCAAATTTCATAAACAGTACACAAAGTTTTACCTATTTGGCTTGATCCTGATTTGATAATTACAAATTTAAAAGTATTTTTTATGCTACTAATAATTGGCATTTTTTTTTTGACAGCATTTCATAGACCTTTATTACTTTAAAATGTTTGAAAAAAGTGATATTTTCCTATTATAAACAATAAGACTGAATTCCGATAAAACATACGGATAAACCACATGGTTTGTCTTTATTTAATTACTTGACATTTTTCAAATACATATTTAATAAAGATAATAGGGTGTTTTTTTTTTTTTTACAGAAAAGGGAATATTTTTTAAAAACAAAAGCCATTTGCAGTACAATATTTTGAGTTTGTCCAAATTTTTTAGACAATGACTGAATTCAACTCCCTGGAGAGCTGTTTACATTAACATATTACAACAGGAATGAAGAACATTTTAGATAAGGTAAGAAAGAAATCTAGGCATCTAAAATTTGGACAAACTCAAAATATTGTTTACAAAACATATCAATAATAATATACATTTATTACTTTTGATATTTCCCGACATGGTTGACATGAAATAGTTATTTAGTAAGTCGTTTTTACACTAAAATATTTAATAGTACCTGAACTGGTACCTGAAGCGTTAGACTGATCATCTTACCTTTGCGTAAAAAAAAATGATCAAGATACACTGCGATTGGTGTACTAATGCAGTTCCCTGTGCATCATTAGGTTCGGAAAGGGAATGATAATGATTGTGAGTGCAGTTAGTTTGAAAGAATGACATTTAAATTACACTGGTCAGCAATGAAAATGTTTCGGGTTCAAAAATAGCCAATTTGTATGTATTTATTTATTAAGGAAATCATACAGTCTTTATTAAAATACAAGGTACAAAAGAACAATTAAAAAAAGCAAGACCAATTACAGATTTCACATGAATTTATTATGAATGCAGGAGGAGAAGAGAAAAAGTAATTAAATTTTTTAAATGTGTATATTTATAAAAATACAAATATTAAATAAAAAGTAAATAAAAGGGAGAAGACATTGCATAGCTCTAACTACACTTTCCTCCCCTCTCTCTTTGCTTCCATAAACATTTATATTTCTTAGTCAGAATTCGCAACCAACAATAATTCATTAGATGCAGGTAGTAGATGTTTATATGAATAAGTAAAAATTAAGAGTTGAAATTAAAAGTCAAAATTAAAAATTAAAATTTAAAGTTAAAATTAAAATTAAAAGTTTAAATTGAAAATGATTTAAAAGTTAAAAGTTAGGCAGGAGATAAATTTAAAATGTCTTTCACAGATCTGATAAAAATAAAATATTTACAGTGTAATATGTCGATGTCACTTAAACTGTCATTATATATATGTATTTGTAAAAATGTAGTTGATAAAGTTATTATAATTTTTGATTATAAATCGTGATTATTATTATTATTATTTCTACCTGCTGAATTAAATAATGACCGATTAACTTTTGCTTCGGAGATAAAGTGACATGCCATTTTTTGTGAGGTCACATTTATACACCAGTGAGTTCACATTTATAGATTCCCCAAAATTAAGTTTAAAAGCTGCACAATTTCACAACGGTAATCGTCTTTTTTCATTCCTTCTTGGTTATTAAGTTCATATGAAGGAGACTTATACAAACATGACAGCCCTCCTCGATTCAATGAAATATGCTAAATACAAGTGCAAAATCTGTGGTGATCTAACAGTCATCACTGCACTCTTAGGAATGCAACTAGGGTACACTAAAAACTGATGGTTTTTTTATGTAAATTCACACGTAAGACAGTAGGGATAGGACATCAATTTTCAGGTACAAAAAGTCAAGAAAACTAAAAATCTTTGCCAGTGTTATCGTACAAATCCATTTTTTTTCTATATTTTTGTACACCTAGAATGTGCTGAATGTGCTGGCGTAGAATGTTGAGCCGCGTCTTTCTTCCGTTGTGCAAATCTGTGTTCTCAGTTACTCCAGCCATGTTACGAGACGAAGAGATAACATGGAAAATTAGTGGTAAAAAGACGAGTTGAAGGAATTTATCCTTCCGCGGTAAAAGTCGTACGAGATTGACAGAGTTGGTTACAGAAGCGATTTGCGTCTCTCTTCAAGAGACCTCCAGAAGCAAATGGAGGTGGATTCGAACGACGTGCTTTACTTTTGCCTATGGGACCGTGACAACTCTGCCAAGATCAAATGGTTATAAATAAGAAGCTGCCGTGAAACTGTTTTCATGTAAATAATGATTATTTGGAATTTCGTTTTAGAAAAGTTTTGTTGCATGAGAATGAGCATGCATAAATGGAAGATTTCCCTACATATTCATGTGTAGTTTATTATAACCTTAATTGACTAAAACAAATGAAAAATAAAACAAAATGAATGCCAACAATACTTGCTGAACCTATATAAGTATAACAAATATAAGCGTTCTTATAATTTTTCCAAATATTTCAACTTTTGGTAACCATTTTCAACGAGTTGTATATAACTCACTTTTAAAAAATCGAAATCAAGTTGGGGTAGAGTAAGCTTTGAACCTCAGACCTCTGATCCGTGAGTCCACAACATTAGCCATGGGACCATAAGCCGATTCAATTTACTCAACACAAGGCTTTTGGCCTCATAGAGTAAGGGATACGTTATTATTTTTTTGTTGTTTATATGTATGTGTACGAACAAAATTAAATTTAAAAAAAAATATTATACGGATGTTGAAAGCCGTTAACAACGCTGTGTTGAAACAACCGAAATCGTTCGAAACCACCAATTTTCAGTTGTTGGTGACGAGTTGCGTTGCTGCGTTGACAGTCTTGGCACCTGGTGTTGCAATTGTTACAAGTGACCATAAAAGTATTCAAAATAAAATATCACTGGATTCAATATTACAATTCATTATTAAAGAGAGTAATGTGACGCTTTTTTCGTAGTTACTTTTAAGCCAAAAATTTTACTTTTCAAGAATGAAAATGTACTAAAAAGCCTAAACCCATAACATTATACACTATTGTTTTTTACACATTAACAAAATGAATGCAGAAGTATTTTATTTTATAAACCTAAACAATAAATGTAATAATTTGCTTATAACTTATTATTAACGTAAAAAAATATATAACTGTATAAATAATAATACCGAAAATAAGCATTATCTTTAAGATACACGTAATCTGTTTATTTTGATTATTTTTTTTTTCTTCTTCTTTCTTATCTACATCCGCTCTTAAAGGGAGCATGTGGACATCACCAGTTGTCTCCAGGAGACACTATCGCCAGCCAGCATTTATGCCTCTTCCTACTTCAATCCAGCGCCCCTTAATTCGGCTAAATAAAGTCTAAAGATCGTCATTGACGGCCTTCCAGGACGGCGTGAGCCCGCAGGTTCAAAGAAGAGGCAACTTGGGTTTAGGTTTTCCTGTGGCATGCGCAGCCGTGTCCATGCCAAGTCCACCGCCGCATCCTCAAGATGCTCGTCATAGGAGGCTGCTGCGTCCGTTCTCGGACTTCAATGTTAGTTATAAAATCGAACCACCTTATACCTAATATTCTTCTCGAGCACTTACTATCAAAACTCAGAAGTTTGGTGTTTTGAGCTTTGGTAAGGTGCCAAGATTCGCACCCATATAGGAGTACTGGCATTATACAAAAGTTGAATAATCGGCATTTTGTTTTGACCGAGTATAGAATTGAGTTCCCATATTTTTTTTTTTTAAATCACCATAATTATTTATGTAATGATTTAAGCTTAAATGAAACGTTCAATCAATTTAAACATGAAGGTTCAATGAAAGAAATAATAATTTATATAATAAAACTAATACGTAAGTAACTAGTAGTGTATTAAATTATATCACGTGAAAGGTTGTTTATTGTTTAAAAACTTGTCAAAGATTTCTTATTGGCCTGTTTTTTGCATAAAAGATATACGTTACCCAATTAATTCTGTATTTTCTCAGTATAAATAATCAAGTAGAACTTGGGTAAAGCTCTGGAGAGTATTGTGTCAAATCCAATCAAACCACTTTCCGCTAAGGATTTCCTCCGCTATACACTCCATACTGTACTATGCAAGCCTTGGCATAAATATTTAAAACCCAGTTCACTTATGCATCTTGGGAGATACTGAAGTGTGCAAATATTGTTGTTGAGGATTGAGAAAATTATTTCGCATATCTCAGCACTCGAGGAAAGAAAATATTTTATACTCTTTGCCTGTACCCTTGTATAGCGACAGATAGCACTTATAAATTATAACAAGAATATTAGATACAGTATTATTCTCTATTTTAATTCAATTTCTTGCACAAGAGCTATGCAAACAAGCAAAATGTTTTGGTGAAGAATTAAATTATCTTTTTTGACCGTGTAAAAATAAGACGCACGTAATAGATTAAACTAAAACTTTTAAAGGAAGGCAATAAAAATAAATACCTGTTTCCAATTAAAAAAATAAAAAAAATTGTCAAAAATTACGGGTACAGTAGAGTGTCGGCCTTGTGGTGTAATGGTTAGCGCGTTTGCCTACCATGCAAGAGGTCTCAGATTTGATTCCTGATATGGTTGATATGAAATATTTATTTAAAAGGATGTTTTTACACTAAAATATTTCATTGTTCCTGGACTGGTACCTGAAGCGTAAACTGATCACCTTACCCTCATGTAACAAAAAAACAGAAAATTAAATACAATGTAGCAATTTTCATACATAAAATAATTAAGGGGATATATAAAATAAAAACAAAAATAAAATTTAACTAACAATGTCATATATGTGACACGCGGGATAAAAAAAAGTAAAGATTACTAATGAGGAGAAAAACAAAACCTCAAAACTCATTGTACAAGGGATCGAAGCTATCCAATGAGTTACCCAAAGGAATAAAGGAGATCGAAAAGATCGAAATATTTCAAATTAATTTGAAAAAATATGTTTTTGGGAAATTTTGATAAAAAAAATTGTAATGTTATTAAAATTTACTAGTTCTTAAGATTATGAACTAACTTAATAAACATAAATAAAAAAAATATATCAAGATACACTGCAATAAGTCTACTAATGCAGTGCCCTATGCATCATTAGGTCAAAGGGAATGATGATGATGGCAGTAGAGTTATTTACACGGGAGTCGCTCATTTTAGCCTTGCTTATTATTTATAAGTCATTTATTTACTGCAAGAGGTATATTCCTTCTAACTGCTCTAACTTCTATTTTGTGATGATCTGGCAAGATCTGGCTGTGGTCTTATTTAAAAACTTTTCCACATTCGTTCAATAAAAAGGAAACCACAGAAAACTCAATAAGGAGAAGCCAGACTATTGACATACATCAATAGACCTTTCATTCCTCTTTGCTAGACACCGTAAGACATTTTGTGTCCTTCATTTGTTGATTTCAAGAATTATTGGCTTTACTATTTTAACCATGAATGATATTATTATCTCTTATGATATCTCTCAGGTCCTCATACAGATCAACATGGTAAACATCGGACTTTTAGTTCCATTTGCTAACATAAGCTATTAAGGGTGCATTGATTATAACGGCGTTTAAGTCATAGTGGCCAAGAGAAAAATAATGATAAATATTAAGATTTTTAACAATAAGAGACTGACTTTATTGCGAATATATTAATTCAGCACGTATTATATAAAAACAATGTGAGTATAAATAAAAGGTATTAATTACTTTTAAAAAAAACTGGATTCACGAATTTAGGAATATCTTACTGTAGGAAAAAAAGAAAATACGAAAAATAGGTAATTACATTTATTAACCAATTACAGGAGACATAGAGAATGCATTGGAGAAGGAAATATGGAAGTTTAAGTATGTATTTACAAGGCCTGTCATCGGCTGGTTTAGGCGGCCACTTCATTTACTGTGTAACGTTTGGCATTTTGCCAATGTTTGAACGTCTAAATTTTCTCAATTCTTCTATTTGTTGATTTTAGTGAAGTTACATATTTAAAAACCTTTATTTTCGTGAGGATATTTTATTTTATTGAATTATTTCACCTACTAGGGAACGCCAAAAAA
The DNA here is from genome assembly GCF_059751315.1 of Micrasema longulum. Taxonomy (NCBI): domain Eukaryota; kingdom Metazoa; phylum Arthropoda; class Insecta; order Trichoptera; family Brachycentridae; genus Micrasema; species Micrasema longulum. The sequence continues at coordinate 315,203 of NW_028278282.1, forward strand.
CAATTTTTATAATATATATATTTTTCATCTTGGACCAGTTGGCTTAGTTACCAAATTTTGAGTATTTCCAAATGTTTGTAGAAAATACACTTGATTTCATCCCCTGGGAGTCATTAAAACTACAAACGTAATCTAAGTTTAAAAAAAACGAAATTCAGCGTAATTATCATCAAGTTAATTCATGAAGTATACTTATTTAAACTGTTATTAATTTGTTCTTAAAAAAATAGTGTATTATACTGATTAGTACGGTATTTTTTTCTTTATCACTGATATTATTGAGCAATTTTCTGATATATAAAGTAGGATACATCAAATACGATCAAAAACTCCGACTACATTATATTAGTCTCTTTTCCGAAATACGCACGCTCAAAGGCAAACGCATACCCACGAAGCGTACGGCCGTACCGTGAAACAGCCTGGTGACCGACCCACAATCTGGTGACCCGTATAGACCCCATAACTGGTGACATCTGACGTTCGGCTCTCACAGATATATATGTATGTGTGTGTATATGTGCGTGTATATATGCGTGTATAGTGTATATTTGTACATTTCATGTATGTTAAAAACCCTCTCAGTACCAGAGTAAAAAATATTTTTTTGTTGCATTTATAAATTCTATTATTTTTTCAAATAATTTCTGATTTTTTTTTAAGGTTGCAGAGTTTACAAAAAAACATGTACTTCAGAAATGACATTAAGGCTCAGGGGGTGTGAAATAAAGGTGCAGAATACAAAAGGCAGATATTAATTTAATTTTTTTTTACATAAAAAGTGGAAAAAAGCATATAAAATGAGCAAAAATAAATGAAAATTTTAAAAATTATACACATGTAAATATAAAAATGAAAAACTTAATTATTGTGAAGTTTTTTTAAAATATAAAATAATTAAGAGAACAATCGTTATAAAACACAAACGTCAGAACAAGCGTGGGCTACCAACATGAAAATTATATTGTTTTATAAAAAATATACTTCTTTAGCTAAATGCACGCAAAAAATGGGACAGATTGGTTTAGAAAATAAGGAAATATAACTTTTTTCTTCGTGTACCTGAGAAATGCAGCTGGTACTGAGAGGGTTTATTATGCATTACAAGTGCCCAGAAATAACACTGCTTTTCTAGCGAGTCGTAGCAAGTTCACTGGTGTGGTTTTTAAAATTATTATTTTTTTTTTTTTTTTATTAATTAAAATGTACAAATTATGAACTACGTTCTTATTAGAATAAAATAAGAATATGATATTCCAGTTTTGTATTTCATGCACTAAAATTCTTGCGATGAAAATTGCAGCTTTCCCCATTTTTTTTGTCATGTATTAAAACGTCCACTGGGATGATGAAATCCATTCGACTGCCTCAACACTTTCCCAGCTGTCAAATAGCACAATGGGAACATGGCACCCTTCAATGGACAAATAATAATAACATCCTGGTAACACCAAACACGGAGAGTAAAATAAATTTATGCATGTTTGTAACAAAGATTTATTTTTATTATATTAGTTTTAAGAGGGGCTCGTTCATTCCATATAGCTTTTTAACAAATATGTAATCTATTTTTTTCTGTAAAACTCTCATACTGATTTATATTTAATATAACGTTAGGCGTCTACATACAAGAAGTCTGATTGCTAGTAAAAGGAAAAAATAAATAGTTAAAGTCGAATGAGCCCATTTTATTTGAAATAATCACCAATACAAATCGTCGCGATTGTAGAACAATAGCGGATGTGCGAAAAATGCGATACCCGGATTGGACACCATCTTTATGTGTCCAAAATAAACAAATTTAAAATAAAAAATTAATTAAAAATAACTGCACGCCTAAATAGTGAAGCAAGGGTTTTCTCATAATATTTATGTTGTTATGTATTACATTACATTATATTGTTTATAATATCGACGGTGAAAAGGAAAAAAATACTAAGCAACATGTACCAACGTAATAGAAGAGCCAATGAAAGTTTGATTTAAAATAAAGAACACAGTATACATTATTATACTTACGGCCATTTTATTAGAACAAACAAAAAATTGCTTTAACAAATGGTATTATACGAATTTTACAATGAAAAAACATAATATTTATAAAGACGCGGGACTATTTTTAACTCTGTGATATGCGGCCATTTTATTGATAAAAATGTTTTATATAAAAAATACAGTAATAAATGGTATTACACGTATCTTACAATACAAAATTAAACATACTTAAATGTGTATCCGGCCGTTTAATTAAGACGAAAGTTTTTAACGAAAATACTGAAGCAAATAGTATTATACGTATCTTAAAATAAACGCCGCAATATGAATAATTACTATACGGCCATTCAATGCACACAAACGTTTTATATAAAAATATTACCTTACTTTGGACCAATTACATTTTTTTGGTTTAATTAAATTTAATCATAATTTATACTACTAACAACTTTTACAATTTTATTTTTATTAGTGTAGACGGCACAAATGCCTTTTATAAACATGAACACAGTGTTCTACTATAAAATTATGAAATAATACAAGAACAATATGTTTTGACAAATCGCACATTTGTTTTATGCATTGTACTATATTATAAATATGCAACTTATTATACATAAGATACTTGGGTAAAAAAATTCAAAATAAAGATTATGCAGTAAATTAGAAAAAGCAAAAATTATACATTCTTGATTTGTTGGTATTATTGCAATGTATATTAAATGCCCTAGGTATAATACAAACTGTCTCATGCTCAGAACTCAGGGGTTCTCAATTATTTTAAAAATAAAATATAATGTTAAATAAAATAATAAATACTAGATGTGTAAAAGTAGATCTGTAGTCAGATGGCAAAAAGGACCATCTGTATTTTTGTCTTTGCTTAAGTTTTCAAAAGTTTAAATTAATATTTCAGTAAATACACGCAGGAAAAAAAAATCAGCGTCATTTAGAATGATAATTTATTATTGAAAAACAACACTAAAATATTTTAGTTTGCGGATTAAAGTCTTGAAATTGAGGCGTATATACAATGCATTCATTATTTTTTGCGCGTATCTAATTGTAACAGCCTTAGTTTGGTAAATGTTGGCAAGTAGTGCTTTTTGTTTTTCATACACCGACAACATAACTTTTTTTTCTTAACATTATTTCCTCTTTTGCCAGCTCGGATATTTTAATAGTTACATTCTCTCTGTCAGTCTTTTAAACATATTTACTAGGCATTCCTAAAAATATAAGTATTTGTTTATTGCGCAATATAATACAACCGAGGTGAGTTGAAAAAACATGTTTCAACTTGAAAAAATATCGCATTTTAAAATTTTATCATAAATATATCACTATTAGAATTTATGACAAAACGAGGAGTTGTTATTACAGTAGTTATGTTACAAAAAAAAAACTCACTTTAACATATACTATATATTAACAAAAATACAGATCTTTGAAAAAGTCATCAAAAACTTACTTTTGGTCAATTTCGCAGATCGACACTACTATCAACACAACTGCTTGCCGCACTGTTCAAGCATGTTTCGACCACGTAATCATTTTGCACAACAAGTAGTTTGTGTTAATTGTGTTAACTTACATTTTTGTCGACCTATTTGAGTCTCCTCTACGGTAAAAGGCGGTAAGCCGCGTAGAACAAAAAAAGGCGTTATTAATTTAATTTCATCACGACATAATAAGTACATAAATTGAATAGTATATATAAAGAGCTTATAATGACACAATCAGGAACGACTCATACCTGCGAACTTATATTATTGCAATACAATGCTTAAAATGATAAATGAAAATAGTAAGCACATGAAACATTTTATATTTCATATAAAATTTACATATGGAAGTTTTGAAAATAATCGTTACCTGCAGTTCGTCGAAGCGAAATATTTCCGATGCTATGCGCTTAGTATTTTTCCAAAGTATTTCTTAGAAGTGAATATTTTACAGAAGTTTCGATTCACCAGTAAACCATTGAACTTTAAATAATATGTTACTGCGCATTATATTCAATCGAAAGAACATATTTGTATAGCTTATATGATTACTTGAGGGTAAAAATCGCTCAATATAAGTCATCCACTCCGGGTCTCCGTCGAATAGGAATTTTGCAAATTTTATTGAAAAAGGCGAAAATATTTTTCGAGGTCCTAAAAAGTCGATGGATACGATTCTTTTGAATTTTCTATTGGGGAATGTACGTTATAAGAAAATCTTGCATATAACCCTGGACAGAAAATATCCCAGACCTAAATGTCATGTTATGTACTATGTACGTACGTACCGTAAAAATATAATATTTTGTTAGTTTTATCACCATCTATCTCCATTTTAGAAAATAACCGCTATAACCGCTTCTATTTTGCTATATCCACGTAAAGGTAGACAGGGAGGATAAAATGCCACATACATCTATCCTGACCGACGTTTGCCGGGATATGATCCGTTGGAAGATTATCCCGATTTGAGATTCGTTACATACAATTATTTAGAATTACGAAGGCCATGATTATAAAAAAAATATTAATATGAGATTTTTTTTTCACTGAGTTTAGAAGGCATGCATAACTATGAATAAAGAGGTTTCAAGATAAGACGGAACGTATTTTACTGGGAGCTGTCGGCGTGGAAAAGAGAGGGATGTGTCTCGTGTTCCTCATTTTATAATGGGTGATAGTGCTCTGCGTTGGCCGGTCCTGCATTTCATGCGGCGGGACGTTCAGTCAGACATGCTCTTCGATTGTGTCTTCTTTTGACACGACCAGACTTGAGATTTTGAATTATCTGATCATGCTACGTCTTAATCATTCTAGTTTTACGTTACCATTCATCCGCACCATTAAAAACCGCAACAAAAGTAATTTCAATAATCTATACACTTAAATAAGCCATTTGTAGGAACGATGTTTGAGTATGTCCAATGCTTGCAGACTGGCTGGATTTCCTCCCTAGGGAGTTGTTTATATTTAAATTTGTTTCAACAGAGAGGGAAAACATTTTTGAGAAGGGAATATGGGAGTCTAGGCATGACAAGTCATAAGCCCTGTAAATGCCTGAACTCCCATATTCCCTTCTCAAAAATGTTTTCCCTCTCTGTTGAAACAAATTTAAACATTTGTAGGAACGTTGCCACTTTTGATTTATGCGTTTATTTTATATAAAAGCACAGCATAGGTACATATTTACTATTCATTTTTTATTTAAACTCCCAGTAGGCATTAACAAGGGCAATATGCATTACATGATAGGAAAAAATAGACATAGTATCACATAAGTAAAAGAACAAAATAAACACAAAATTATTGATACAGCATTAAGGAGGACGGATGTCGAAATTGTATTAGGAAAAAAACTATTTTTTCTTTGGTTTTTTGTTGAGATATTTAATTTTATAGAGCTCAGTAGTTATAGTTTATAAACATAAATAAGCAATACTATATCATCTCAATATAACATTATAACAAAGCTAGGTTTTGAATTTTTTTTAATAGGTTAAAAAAAATGTTTAAAGGGATATTATTTTTATTTACAATTTATAAATTATAAGGGTCTATGAAATACTCTTTAAAAAAATGTAAGTAATTGGTTCTTACTAGAAGCATAAAAAAATATTGTTCCCGGAAACAGTTCATTGCATTAGCCACGCCTCTAAAACGTCATGGTTCGGTTGAAATTTGAATTTCATTTGTGACCATCTAAATAAAAATAGGGCACAGCTTAGAATCTTGACGTCATAATTAAAGGATAAGCAAGTCACGCTTTTGTAAAGACATATTTTACAACAATTTTATTTTTAAAATTATGTAAGAAAACATTTCTCCACAATATCGATACTGATTTTGAAAATTAATTAATTTTTTTAATCCATTTCACATTTTTTTATCGGTATTCGCAGTATGTGATATTTATATTTTATAAATTGTCTAAAAAATACTAACAATATGGTAGCCTGAATATTAACTTCGCAATTTTTTTTTTTTTTTCAATAATAAAACACCTGTTGTACACAGTTTCGATGCTTAAAAAAGTTCGTTCTGTAAATTTGGGAATCCGATGTCAATATTTATCAGTGATTGGGAACACTTGAGGTATGGAGAAAACTCGCAGATTTGTGATCTTGTCTGAGATTTGTGGGCTTAAAAGTTTACTTCTTCTGTTCTTCGAAAGATTCCGCTTTATCGAGGGCGCTGTTGGGACTTCTTTAGCTTTATTGAGTTGGAAATAAGACAAAATCAATACTGATTGAGATAATGTAGAGATATTTGCGGCGGAAAAAAGACTTGATCGGGTCAAAATAAAAATAAAATATTCCGGAAAAAGAGTACGTAGTCATATTTTGAATATCAATTGAATAAAAATTTGCCATCATTATTTCCCTATCCAGTGGTATACATCACAGCATGGGCTATCTTTCCGTTCAAGTAACTAGAAAACCCTTTCAATACCCATTCACCGCTCTAATTTTTTTCCTCTTCTTTCACAGTAGTAGTGGCTAGATTATGGAATAACCTACCCACTAGTGTCATAGAGAAATCGCAATTTGAAAATTTAGAGACCAGAGAAAAATCTGATTTTTGTGTTTCGTCGGTTTTATGTACACAAAATAATTCATTGGTGTCTTTTTAATAAATTTCATTGTTTACTTTTCCTTACGATACATTAAAAAATATCGGAAATGTTTTTAATGAGACAAGGTGGCCTTAATTTAGTTAAGTGACTTTTGCTTGTTTATAATCTGGACAATACAGACGAAAAAATGTGAAAGGAGGGGAAAATTATAAATGTTTTTTTTTGTTTTAATATAAAATAATATAGTCACATAGAAAAAAACAAATATTTCGGATTGAGTTATTTTTTTCTATGTTATTTTGATGACGTTTCCCTCTTAAAAAACATAATTTTACACTTCAAATGGTATATTTAACTCAAAACTATATTTTTTAAAGTTAGCGACTTTTGCCTGAACGACGACGACATACATCTAATGAATATTTAACACCTCAATTTTCCTGAAAACTAAATCACTCAGATATCAGTAGGGGTTTTTTTTTTAAATACTCGCAATTTACGCAACACTGTAAATGCATTGATTTCCACATTTCGAAATGATTCGTTTATGTCGGTTGAGATATTTTTCTACGACATTTCCATTCTGTTAAAGTATCAGCCAATTTAGAGAAGATAAGTATTTTAATCTAAGGGAAAATATAAGATAGATTGAAATTTCTTACGCATCATCCACAAAATATAGTTTATTAAGAGAAAGTATTTATTTGCAAAGGATTATTTCACCACCTGAGATAAATCTTACTTGAGCAAGTAATAGATCGTCAAAAGAGATAATTGTTTTTTGTTTTCGTTCGTGCTTATTTTGGAACAAGATAATGTACTAACTTACCTTATCTAATGAGTTTTCTCAAAACAATTCTATCATCTTTGTATATTAAGATGAAAGTTGGTGCTTAACATGATGATTAAATACGTAATTTCATTAATAGCAAAGTTAGACAAATTTAAGGATTAGTTAGAATAAAAGAAAACATACTAAATTAAATGCATTAAAACTTTGTACCGAGTTTGAATTTTCGTCAGTAGTCCGGATATTGCATTGTCAGGTTCATATTGATTCATTGGGAATAGTATAAACACAATTTTTTTAAATTTACATACAAAATTAAAAAAAATAAGTGTCATGCTTGTAAGCAGTTTGACGTAACTTTGTAAATTTACAAACTCAATAGATATGTACAAATAAATAAACAAATGCAGCGTATCTCAATTGTCGGCTTTATTAAGGTAAAGTGATCGGTCTTAGGCATCATTTACCAGTACATGGACAGTTAAATATTGCAGTGCAGTAAAAACGCCCCCTCTATATACCAAAAACTATTTAAAAGACCGAGGGTCTAAAAACATTTTTCTGTGTCAAAAATTAAGTAGTTAAATTTCTTGTAAATTTAAATTTTACAAATCTCAATATTAATTTAATTCTACTGCTTCTTCTATTCCCCTTTTTACTGAGAGTGTTGCAAATTGTCCGAAAGGCTTATGTCGAATTGTTATTCTTCCTCATGACTAAATTGCGAACAGTAGCAAAAAGTGTTAATTTATCACACGAACACTTATATTTCAAGTAGATTTTGCCAGAAATGAAACCCGGGACTTTAAGCATGGTAAGTAAACTTGCCAACCATTACGCATCGAGTGTTAAAAACGAATTTTAAAGGATTTCGACCTGAAAGTGATCAGTGATCAGCTTTTGATTCTGATTACTATTATTATTATTATTATTTAAGATTGCAAATGCGCGTTCACCGAATAAAGTAGGTCCGCAGGTTGTTAACATGTATAATAACTTCTATCGCTGTAAAACTAAGCGCATGACGTATGTCAACTAACGTATCTGAAATGCATAGTTTCCTCAGATATTCCGGTGTAGAGTTGAACGGTAATTTACACATAAGCCAACAGAGTTTGTATTCCATCCTCTGTGGAAAACGTAGCCAGTGTAATTCCCGAAGCATTGGTGTATTATGCTTGTAGAGGGAAAGATTCGATATCGTTGGCATAGCGCGAGTTCAAATTGAGCAATTAGGTAAAACTTAGACGGTACCCTGCCTGCGTAACATATAAGTTTATTTTCAGAAAGATCTCAGAAATCAATAGCTGTCTATGTGATAATGAGAGACCCCAAAAAATTCCTGTTTTTTCAATGTACTGTACTATTTTTAGTTTAATAAGAATGAAGCTAGAAGCGCAATGTAGAAGTCTGAATGAGGACCTGTGAGATATTGTTATCATTATAAGGCATAAGGGCACGGGGTAATATCATTAGGAAAAATAGTAAGAACTTTGTTGAAATAAATAAAAATAGGTCCCAAAATGTCCAACACTGTCAAAGTGGAACGGCAGGTCTGTTGATATCTGTCAATAGTCCGGCTTCTCTTGAATTAATTTTTTTGTGGTTTTCTCTTTCTTAAACAGAAGAAGAAAAGTTCCTTAAGACACAGTAGTAAGAGCAGTTAGAAAGAACACTTTTGGAGTAAATACAAGCCTTGTACACAAAAAAAAAAGTAATTCCTATTAAAAAAAATATCCATGAGTGAGAACGCACTACTGTTAATGATATGAACCTCAGACATATAATCGTTAAAATTTGGCCTTCTGAGGAACATTATATGTAAATACAAGTTTAAGAATCTCGAGTAATATTTCTGAACTTCAAGCCAAGACTCACTTTTTTAGGCAATAATTAGGTAAATATAATACGAGTCCCCACCGATAAGTCAACCTGAAGCTATGTGTAATATGTTAAACACGAGTCAACGTTTCCTTTAATTACAAAACATAATGAAACGGATATGTCTCGGAATACATAAAGGCAGTGAGGAGCGCCGTAATAAATGTACAAGTATTTTGTCACGCAGTGTGCCCACGGGCGACATTAGACAAACAAATATGGCCACATTTTGTGTAATGTGGCGGGAAAAACAAATAAAGCAAATGGCCGCTCTCTGGGTCCAGCGCTCTGGGAGCCGGTACAACTTATTAATGTCAGACACTGCCTAATCTGTCAACCGCTCCTATATTAAAACATTTATTAAGTAACGTGATATTTTACCTTTTCAGACCCGGGCAATTATTTTTCACTACACTATAAATTTAGACCTTTATTGTGTTATAATGTCCCGTTGCAATTATTTGTGATTTATATTAAAGCGACTTTGATTTAATGATAAACCTAGCAATTGAAATATTTTGAAATATTGAAAACAGGCACGTTAAATTTAAACCAATGAAATTAAAACAATTTGTACATTAAATAAATTTATGAGACTATTTCGCACCCGGGAATGACTCTTTTTTTTATATTTTTCAGCCGAGAAGTTCTCGCACTATTATTACTGATAGTGACTGTATGTAAAGTTGAAAAGTTTACATTTATACTCATTTTCAAAATCAAAAGCCCTAATTGAATATTACTCACTCAGCGTTAAATATTTTTAACAATAACAATGACGCAATGATCACTGTGCTTCAATCATTCCTTGAATTAAAATTAAAATGCGATTACAGTGTAAAATTGAAAAAAAAAAAAAATTGAAGAGTTTTGTGATTAGTTGTGCCGAAAAAAAACATTAAATTCAGAAATATTTCTGCTTACTATCCGAAAATAAATTGTTAACTTATGCAATTTTTACCTACCACCCAGTTTTGATGCGTTTATTTTGAATTATTATAAATATAACCAACCTCTATTTAAATCAACATAAAACCACATTTTTATTTTACATTACCTTAAAAGAAATACGCATTGTTTGACCAATGAAAAAAATCTAAAGGAGTATAAAAATGTTAAATATGGATCACAAAATAAAGCGTTGAACAAAGTAACAAATAATAAATCAGAAATTAAGTAGTATTTGAAATCATAAATTTCATAATGAAACAATCGATTAATACAAATATAAAAAAAAGGAAATTACACCAGGGTGATTTTTACCAGTAAAATCACATTACGCACACACTTTATGATACTGAAATTTCTGAACGTTGAATAAAGCGAAAAGTACCAATTTGCCTGCGCAGTAGTAACTTATATTGAGTATTCTAAAATTTATTGCATTCGTTGTTTATAAATTTAATTAAACTTCCCTTTACACCACGGCATAGTCATAAAATTAACACATTTTTGGTATAGCAGTGTCAGGCCCAATATAGTTTATTTATTGCCATATAAACATTCAGAAAATGGCTGGGAAACCCATTAGTGGATGCTAACGGCGCGATAATAAAAACAACTTAACTGATTAATTAATAGCAAACATTTATTTGACAATTTGATCTTCAAATAAGTGTAACGACAAAAGAAAACCGACATTTATAATCAAAAGTTATCACAATTAAACATGCACTACATTAAATTGCCAGTAGCTATTAAACCTAAGAGTAGGTACGCCACTGGCCAATAGAGTCACCCATATGTTTTTGTAAAAACTTTGTTACTATACGCACGTAAACATTATTCTCTACCTTTCGTTACAAACACAAGAGTTACTAGATACTCCACCCTGATGCTGCAAAAAAAATAAATTAATGCAACTTTCTACTCGGTTAAAGTGTACAATCGTCTTCCATTATCCATAAGGACAATTAGTAAGTTCTCACAATATAAAATTGCTATTAGGAAATGGATAGTGGCGGTGGGTTGCGCACGGATCGATGAGTGGATCAAGCTAAATAGGTAAAATGTATGCACTGTTTACGAAATTTTTTAAATTGGTCTTTATAAATTGGTTATGTGTTTATATATATTTTTGTTTTTTACCGTTTATTATGTTAATTATAATTAGGTTAATTGGATTAATTACGTTTTTTTATTGTTATTATAATGTTAACTTTGTTAAATAGCTAATCTTAGGCATGTTTCACATTTTGTAAAATGTTTCCCTCGGCACGGGACACCCCAGTGAGGGAGCGTTATTCTGTATAAAAAAAGAATACAAACTATGTAAAAGTATAAATAAAAAAAAAATCCGAAAAAGTAATCCGCTGCAACGTCAACTCGGACAAGATATTAATCATCGGGCACTGGAAGAATATTTTACAGCTTTCCGTTCAGTGTTCGCTATTGTAAATTTCTTCTGTACAAAAATTGTAAGGATGTAACTCGTGTACATCTACTTAATAAATAACTTCAATTGTAGTCCATCTTTCTCATTTAATCTCAAATCAATTCACGCGCACCCATCCATACACTGTTATAATACGTGATATGTACATATGCGAATATATAATCATCAGTGCATATCACGTGTTTTTTTTAGGAGGTTTTTGGATTCCCCTTTCTATATTGACGTTTCCTTTAAACGATTTGAACGTGGATCCTGAATACACAAAGATAATGTATATTTTCATTGCCCGCAAAGAAAATACCATTCAGATGAAAAGCCACCATTAGGATAAACGAGGGAGTGATAATTTCTTGAGCAATTGTCTGGGAACCTTCTAAAGCGGAAAAACCTCCTCAACCATTGTGCTCCCGGAGGAAAAGAGGCAGAAAGGCTTTCCATAACAATACGAGAAAATGTAGAAACGGTTAACGTTTGCTAATACAAGGCAAGACAAGAAGGTCTGTCTGTAATTCAATTCTAAATGACATTTCATTCGCAGCCATTAGGCGGGAATGTTTTTGTATTGCTGAGTGCTCCCTACAATTATATCAGGTTTCATTCTGTCGTGGCGGTATTTTTAACTCTAAGACAATATGCTTCAATATATGAAGTAGTGCATTTATTTACTGCAATTATATTTGATTTCAACAAAAAACGCAATGTAAATCTTTGAAATAGTAAATATTGATAAATATAATGGAACAATTTTTATATATTAAAACAGCGGCGAAGAAAATTTTATAGGAAGGGATATATAAGTCTAGGTATTTAAAGGACTTACGACTTGTCATAGTTTAAGTAGCCACTTTACACACTGCAATATTCACCATTTTGCCTATGTTTGAACATCTATATTTCTTCAATTTTTCCATCTGTTGATCTTTGTGAAGTTAAAGGGCTTAACTTTTATTGATGCGGGTGAATTACTTAACTTACATAATTGGCAACGCCTAAAAATACGTTTTAATTTTTGTAACTTCTTGGACCAGTGGTAACTTTGAGGTGAAGTTGTTGAGAATATAGAAATCTAGACATTTATAGAGCTTGTGCCCTGTCGTCAGCTGGATGAGTGGCCACTTTGCACATTGTGTAACATTTACCATTCTGCCTTTGTTTAAATATAGGCAGAATGGTGAATGTGAATAGATTTATTTAAATCTTCAATTACAAGAAATAAATCCTGTGGCAGACTAATTGCTAAAAGCAATATATTTCAGCCAATCATAAAACAGACTGGTCAAAAATTTGTTAAAAAAAAAAAAAATACCAAAAAAAACGTAATGAATTAAAAACAGTAGCTGTTTTTTTAATGGAGAGATTAGAGTTGCACATATCTATTAAATAAAAGAACATTATGGTATGCATATTAGAAGAGGAATGTGCAATCAGGTTATTAGTTTAAAAGGAGAGAGAAAGAGGAACCAAAAAAGAAAAGGAATATAAATAATTGTTTTTTAACAGTGTGTTAAGTGATTACTTAACCTAGCCGATGACATATTATAAGCTATATAAATGTGTAGAACTACATGTTATCAACCGCTGCATATCTGTTGAAAAAAAATATATTTATCATCACCATCATTTCTCTTTTCGCACTCAGTGGCGCATAGCACGCTTACATTAGTACACCAATCATGCAGCGTATTTCGATCATCTGTTTCATTAAGATAAGGCTACCAGTCTTACGTTTCAGGTGCCATTTCAGGGATACTGAAATACTGTAATGAATCGCATTTAAAATAAATATGACCCTGTCAGGAATCGAATCCGGGACTTGAAGCATGATTAAGCAAACGCGCCAACAACTAGTCTACGAAGCAGACTCATCTTTACTTGATTTAACAATGTTTTGAGAATAATTTATTTATTTAAAAGAAACAAACAGTCGACGATGATATAGTAACATTGAAAAAAATACAGTTTAAAGACCAGCAAAGTTTCTAAATAAGAATCAAACATATTATAAAGTTGTGTTACAACGAAAGGGTGTGTTTATGTGTATTTGTATGAGAGTAAGTGTAGATGTGTGTTTATGTGTGTTGGTGTAGGAGTAAGTGTGCAGCTAGAAATAAGGAGTCTTAATTTATTTTAAAATATTCAATTTTGATGATGGAATACAAATATTACATTTAAATAATATAATTAATCAATTAAATAATTTGGAAATTCTAGAAAAAAAAAGCTGTCAAACAAAATGGAAATATTATAAATAATCAATTAAACTAAAGTCAAAGCTCTATTTTGAATATTTTCCCTGTGAAGTACCATTACTTAAAGACAATTACCCCCTCCTCTTCCCTTACAACCACCATCAAGACAATTACCCCCTCCTCTATCCTTATCGACACCCACTGTTCATTGTTTCTTATACGTAAGTATATTTAGTTATTTTATATAAAATAACTCTGAAGAGGGCAAAGTGAGTTGCCAAAACGAGACGGTTGTGACAATAATTTGAAAAAGTGGTTCATAAAACAAAGTAATATGATTTATACCTTTAAAATACAACAATGGACTACAAAGTTAGTACCACAAACATTTACAATAGATAAGTTTAGATTTGTATTGTTAAAATGCAAAATTAAAGGAATACTGTTTTTTTTAAACGTTCGCTACTTACGCCCGTTGCACCCTGTAGTTTATACAATTTGTGAACATTATTGCTAAATTAATATAATGATTAATGAGTTTAGGCATCAGTAGACAGCCAGATGTAATAATAATTATAACATCAGGTTCAGCTACTCGCTTTTCCTTCTTATTACGAGGCTAGTGAAAGCAATATATATAAAATGATTTAATATAAATTAAATTAACATGTTGAACAAACTCATTACTTTAATCACATTAACAATCTTCATTCATGATAATATACGGCACTGGCGTAGAGCGGTTCTGAGCAAATACAATTATGGACCACTTTCAACATTTTGAGATGTAGATATTTACGAGTTAGTGTGTACGAATTGAATCATAACCATTGTCAATTTTATGTACTATTAACTAACAATTCATGCAGTACCCAATTTTTCTAATTCTTACTAAAAACATGTTTTTACGTTTGTTTTTTAATGCAAATGCTCAGAAAAATATTGAAAAAAAAAAAGGTTAATTTTTTTTAGTTTTAATTTCATATTTTAGTTTATGTGGACAATTTGCTACATCGGGCATTAACATTTTAAAAATATAAGAATGTAAGGAAAATAAGAAAAAACAATTTTAATTAACATTTTTTTACAAAATAATGAATGTTGCCAAAGCAATTATAACTTCGAATCTTAAAAAAAAAAACAAAAAAATCACCATTTGAACTTTAGCTAAATTACACTCTTGACAGAATACGTTCAACTGACTTTTTGTTTCAAATTTAATCGAAAAACTTTACCCTGGTGGCGAATTTTTAAAATGAATTGTAATGGCTAGTATGTATGCAATATAATAAACTAGTCGCCGAGTGATGAACATGTTTAAAATAACTTTTATACACCGATTAACGGTATGTAGCTGAGATTATCTACATTGGGCATTGATTGAAAGTTGTTTCACAACTCTTATGATTTATTTTTTTTAAAGATATATCCGTGTACACTTTTGCAAATACGACCCTATTTTATTATTTTTTGCCGCAACACATTGGTTCCTTAGAACAGGCATTGCCTGTATAGCAGCAGCGTGTAGTAAAGTTTTAGATTAGGGAAGCAGTCATTTGGTACTTGGTACATACATATGTACATAAGTAAAATGTCTGCTTTGAAATAAACTATAAAGCAATTCTATGCCATAACTTTAGCAAAGATCACAGTTTAATATTATAATGCCATCTCGTCAATCGATTTCACCACTAAATTTGTAATAAAACGGTCACAATACAAAGAAAATGAACCTGGATGTGTTTGTTAGGATTGGTTCCAGAGATATTAAAGATCTGTGTGTGTGCATGCGCGGACTTGTAAAACTTGCGTAGTTCCGTAATCCAGAATCAGACAAAGTGCGGTACATTTTATTTATGTTCGTGCATAACTGCGCGGTCGAAAGGTTGCGTTTGGGGTTATTGCAATATTTTGGACGTTATTGATGAATTAGTAATAATTGATCCCTTCTCAGATTGCTTCGATTAAAACAACAAACTAATAATCAAATATTTCTTGTAGTTATTTAAAGGATTAGTTAACTTAAAGCTGATTTTATTCAATTAAAAGAAAATAGTTACTGATTGTTTAGAGGTCAAATTTTAGAGAAGCATCGGTTCCATCCAATATATGGACGGACCGCGCATGCTGTACAGTGTATATAGGAACCGATAGATCCTCTCAAGTATTCCGCTAGACCGCCCTCCTTCGCTTGCTTGATGTAGCCTAAGTGTTTAAGTAAAATATTTATTTGTAATTTAGTTTATGTGATTTTTCTAATATATACGAGTATATATATAAAAATGGGGTTAAAAAATATATAATACGTTTGCATTGCAAGTTACGTAAAAAAATATAACAATTTAAAGTTAAAAAAAAAACTCTTTGATAGCTGTGATTGAATTGGTACATTGAGTTGGTGATTGAATTTCAGTGTACATAAGTTATTTTATGGTAGTTTAATTTGTAAATGAATTGCAGTATATCTGGATTATTTTTATTACGTGGAATGTAATGTAAATAGTCTTACACTTCAAGGTGCAATTTGGTGATAGTTAAATATTACCGCGAAAGAATATTTCACTAGCTTCTTTTGTAGAGGCTTTTCAGTAAGGGATAATGAGAGAACAAGGAAGACTGTTATAAAAAATACACCACAACACCCGGACCAATGAGGAAGTACAGTGTTTTTTTATATAATTTATTTGTTAATTGACTACCAAACTAAGAAAAAAAATAGTTCATCGAGTTATCAGCGCTATGATTTTTACAATTTTGTAATTTTGAAATTACTCCGCCTGTGACGTTACAAGTTCTAGTTAGAGAGTTCTGCTAATTGGTGAGTTAGGTTCTCAAAAATCCGGAAATTTATCTTAACCCTTTTTTATTAAAAAAGGTGACATACCGTAGTTAAAAGTAGTTGATTTTTTTCACACGTTTTCGAGAAACTTCACCATACAACAAAATGCTCTAATTTTTACCGCGTGTAAGAAAACATTTTTTTATACAATTTCCCGTAGCATTGAATTCTCTCTGGCAAGAATCGAACCTGAGAAGCCATTTTGCAAATCAACCAAATTATCAACTACGACTGCCTGCCAAACTTTGCCTTTAAAATCGATATTTCACGTTCACCCCGATAGAAATCGAACCCGGGAAAATTAGGAAAAAGCGCCAACTTCTCCACTCGATTTCCCTTTTCAGGATTTTTACCTGAGATGAACTATTGAGTCGACAACACTTGTCTAGGCTTTATTTTAGACAAAAAGCTGTATTCTGTATCTACCTGGACACATAAACAATATCTAGTAATGCGACTGATTTGAACTTTTCTTTAGTGACTGGAGTTTGTCGTAAGTAAACTGGTTCTTACTTTAAACTGTAATGAAAATAAAAACTTTGTTATTAATGTGACTTGTTTTATTATATTAAAAAAACACGACCGACGAGGCACTCCTCCCATCGACTGGTGAGATAAAAATATTTTTTTTTCAGAGTAATCTTGAAAGCTTAGAATCCACACAAATAACAAACAAATATATCAGTGGTAGAACGTAGAACCTTAAGCAGGATTGGTGGGTGGTTATTATATTTATCTAAGGTATTAGCGTTCGTATGGGTACTACAGGTCGACCAGCTTTACGTAGCAGTTTGATGAGGGCGCTAGTATAGTATGAATAATGTCTCAGGATGGTAATATTTTTTTTCTTCTTTAATTTTCTAAGTAAAGATATTTACTTCCGAAACGTGTCCATTTTCATGTGAATATTAAATAAGCATAGTTTATTCATAATAAACATTTAAAAAATCTATAAACTCTGTTTTTTAATGCATACTTCAACATTTAAAACGTTTTAATAATCTATAAATATAAAACCATAAAAGTAATTATGGTAATATAAAAAATGGTTTTAAATGAGTCAGTGTAAACAATTCATGGAAAAATAGACGTGAATATTTAAAAAATAATAAATAAAACATATTACGGGTTACTCATTTTTCAACGGAATACAAATAATACTTTTATTATCAAAGAGTTTAATGACTTTCGTCAATTCCTAGAAAATTGAATCTATTAAGATATGGTTTTAAGTGTTTCATTAAGGCTGGGCTTTTTGATCATTAGTAGGAGTTTAAATTATAATGTAATAGTAACAATTTTTGAAACACAATACATTTTTTAAAGAATACAATAGCAGTTTTAAACAAATACATATTAATTTTCATAATAAACTGTAAAAATAAAAACTGATGACTTTATTGTATGTATATAATTTAATTTAAAAAACAATAATAAAATCAGAGATATTGAAAAAAAAAACCAACACAGGTCCATTAAAATAACCATCCTGGCAGCACTCTGTCAAATAATCAAATAAAAAGCCTGCTATGGTGGCAGCTCTTCTGATTATTTCAAAAGCGATTAATGTCTCTTTCTTCAAAATGTCTACTTCACAATATTGTATAACTGCGAAAGCGATTGTTTAAACGACACCACATACTATTTTGTATTATCTCGGCATATTAGCACGGTGGGGATGTTAGGGATTTTATTGATAAAATAATCAATTGCCACGTAAGGCTGGTCAAGCTTTAGTCTAGAGCAGCGGCTTCCAACCCTTACGCTACTACGCCTCCCCGAAAAAAAATTTTTTCCGCGCCTCCCATCTTTTATTTTTTTAATAGTTATAGTAATATCGTCATCATTCCCTTTCAACACTGATTGGTGCATTGGGCACTGGATTGGTACGCCAATCGCAGCGTATCTTGATCATTTTTGTTACATGAAAGTAAGTTGATCAGTCTTACGCTTCAGGTACCAGTCCAAAGACTAAAAATAATAATATAGACGCTTTTAAATAATAAAAACTTTATTACAACAAAAGAACTGTAAATTACAATCAACGTTATAATAACAAGGTTATGCTATAACATATTCGTTCATGTATATCTATTTTGGAGGATGGTACATAATCTAAAAATTGAATGCGAGGGTTGTTGTTGTTTATTAGCACAACGTTTATCAAATCTTGAGAGCAATGTGGAGAATGCCACTCGTATCTCCTTTTCGACTACTAACCTGGTTCAATATTTGGTTTTCATTGCAACCAGTGTCGAATAGCCCATTTCACATAAATAAGACGTTACAAATGGTAGAATTAACTGCGTTTCTTTGCAATACAAAGATTTATACTCTCCGCAAAAATAAATTAAAATTTAATTTTGAAACTTTTGTTTTAGTAAGCTATCGCGTGATAATTCTATCAATTTCATTTTTTTTATAATTTTGGCACCTCCCCTGGCAAAAATCCGTACCTCTCAGACTGGAAACCACTGGTTTAGTCTAGAAGACCGATAAGAAAACACGATCTTCAAGCAAAATAATGTTAAGCGGAATTTAGTTCGTTAAATCTAAAAAACACAAGTAAATGCTACAGAAATAAAACAAAAATTTGAAGTGGTTCTTATTTATATTAGACGCTTTAAAAATATATGATCTTCGTTATATCAAATATCAAAATAATAATGCTAACAACGCATAAAACAAAAATGGGGATCATAATGACATGCGCGGGTAAAATAGGAACACAACTTTGCACAACATTAGAATTGTTACAAGTTAGGGAATATTGCTGAGAGCAACTTTGGTTTCTAAATTACAATGTAACATGCCACGTAGACTAACTTGGCACAGAATCATGGAACTTTACATATTCACTTTGGGACATAAACGAGAGCAATCAGAATAATGTCCCAGATCAACGCAACCCCATTCAGGTACTTATGGAGAAATTTCGAGATAACTTTTACCCAACTTTCAAATTTGAATAAAAAAATTAGAGTGGGTCGGCAATATATTGCTAGAAGTTTTCCTCACCTCACTATAGAAGCTCATAATCTCGGATTGTTTTGAAACAAATGCACTTTTAACACCTCTTTTTAGGTGTTTTATAAGTTCGTTTTACGTGGGCCGTAAATCTGCTTGTTTGTTCATCTGAATCTAAAGAAGAAAATATTAATGTGGAAAATTCTGGCAGTTTTTTGAAAACAAAAAATGTTCTAATGCACATTATATTAGCGCCATTGCGGTGATTTTCATGCAAATCCGCTAAATAAATAATTTAAAATTACAATTCTGTTTTATATGTAACAGAAACAAACATGCCAATTGTAAATTTTATTAATTTAATATCATTCAATATATATAATATGCATAATTTCAAAACAATTTGAAATAAAATTAATGTTAAAGAATGTTTGAAGATTTACTTGGCATTGAGCCAATCAATTCACGAGTCCCGATACAGACATTCAAGAAATATTAAAAAAAAATAAAAAAATCACAACTTATGACACCAAAGCAATTATATGCTATAAGGCTAAAACGCTCGCCTACAGATAAAAAACTTTTCTTACTCAAATGAAAGACAAAACCCCAACGATACAACACATACAAACAATATTATCACTTGATCCTCAACACAAAGATAACTTAAACAAATACAAAATAATACCACTTTCGGACAAAGGGATTTTTAGTATTATGATATTAAACTACTTTCACTGTCCATTTAAATAATTAGTAAAAAGAAAGTGTTCAAAAAGGCTATAAAAAATCAATGGTGGAGGTGGGTAAAAATAAAATGAATTGTTTCATACGCTCAAACCAATATTGAATCACCTGCTCCACAAATACATAGTTTATGTAATGTTTTTGCTCTTTCATTGTGCGTTTTATAATATAAATAATATAGGTATACAGAAATATAAAAACAAATTCGTAGAGTTGAAAACGGTCTTTCAGTTTTGTAATTTCTCTCTACAGAGAGAAATTAAGACATACAGAGCAAAATTACAAAATGTAAATTTACATATTAAGTGGTCTTTGTTTATTCTCACATGTGAAAAAACAGTATATTTTTAAGTGTCACCAGTGAGGCCACATTATTTCTTTATTATTTATTATTGTTTCATGTTAAAATATATACATAAATATATATATATATGTATATACATATATGTTAAAATCAGGTTAAAATATATATATATAAATATGTATATAAATATATATATATATATATATATTAATGCAGACAAACGTGTTTTTGTGTATGAATGGCCGTAAAAATCTAAAAAAACAAAGTTTCATTGGTTTAAAAAAGTATTCATTGAAGTCATTTTGGTCTATAAGACAATACGGACGTATTTATGTATGAATACTCGTAACACGAAATATTGGTTGATGTTTTAAAAGTCAAAGTATTTATTTATATCTAATAGAAAATATTCTAGATCCCACTACCTAGGGAGAGAGTGAAAAACATTTTTGAAAGGGAAAACTGGAAATGTAGCATGTGAAATAATTCAGCCAGATGAATCTTCTGTCACAATAGATCTACGCAGGTCGCAGTGACGTCAAGAGCAAACACCTTTCTAGAATAAACCTTACCGAAACTTTTGGATGTAGGTTCTGCAGTGCAGATGAAGAAACACCTATACACATTATAATGTGAATGTGACGCTCTACATTGTAAAAATAGTCTCATCCTCGGGGGACTACTTGTTAGACCTGAGGATGTTAAAGAGCTTGCCCCCTACCAAATACCCCGATACCTTACGGATCTGGACATGGAGGGGGAGATTTTTTAAAATGTAAACTCTCGCTTTCCACGCAGTAGCCAGGTTATTTATAGACCTTGGCTTGGAGGGCGAGAACTATTCACGGAGACTCGTCACAATAGATCTTCACTGGTCGCAGTGACGTTGAGAGCTTACATAGCACTGACTCCCACCATTAAAAATAAGACATCAAGAGCATAAATTTAATTTGCTTTTTCCCCATTTAGATATTTTTAATACAAACTTTTGTGACTTCAAAAAAAACTTTTTGAAACACTGTAAAATAAAACATTTGTTAGTGTGTAATAAGTTTATGTTCCTTTAATTATGTTTATTTTATTGTAACATCAATATTTTGAATTGGTCAACTATATTATGAAAATCCCTCTCCTCCACTCCTCTACTCTATTTCCTCATCCCTTAACCTTCTTAAGAGCTCTTTTTTTTTCTCATGTCTTATATAATATATTATTTTTCTCTTTACTGTGTAACATGTTCTCTCATTATATTTGTGAAAAATTTTAACAGGATGTATGTACTATTTTTTATATTTTGTATTCTTATATAACAACTGTTGTTTTTTCCTTAATAAATAAAAATTAAAAAAATATATACTCGTACCACTAACCACTAACTCGTACCACTAACCCCCAATGAATCTCAATCACATCAACAAAGGTTTCAGCTATTTTGAGAAATCGAGGAAATGTGGATGTTTAAACATAGGCCGAAAAGTGATACCCTAAACAAGTCAACGAATGATCATAAGCCCTGTTAATGCCCAGACTTTAATAGTTTCAATAAATGACAAAAATGATTCTCTGCAAATATCATAAAACACGAAAAAAAAAATTTCGTGGAAATTTTGGTCCACCCTAGTAAAGTTACCACGCACAAGTGTAGAATGTAGATGAAGCATTAGAAATAGTGATAAGGGAATATGATCTTAATAAAGATATACCCTTGTGTGCCTAATGTCAAGAAATTACGAAGTAAAATGAGTTTCATTCGGAAATAATATCACTTCTTGGCAAAATCACGTTAACTAAAAGACAAGTTAGATAGATATCTTATTTTGTTCCAAAACGGCACTCAATTTAAATGCCATACATTAAAATTATAGTGTTCAAAAGCAAGGGTGTCTGATGATGGTGCAAGGGAACCAAGAAGGAGAAAATGTTGAAAATAAACGCCTAATGAGAACGATAAACAAGTCTGAAAACAAAACGATAAGATTCTGAGAATACAAAATCAAGATAAAGGTAAAATTTTAATAGCAAGGTAACGGCGTAGACGGCTAGAAAGATCATGGATTTACTTCAAACGAACGCCTTTATTATAAATCGGCTAAGTAACGGAAGAAATAAGACAAACTTTATAATCGAGGATAAAACATGATTATAAATCTTATGTTGGTACATTTCTTTATTTTTATTTATTATTGTATCTTTTAGTTTTTCTTATGTTATCATTAATTTTAACTAAATGTAGATACTTACGTTTCACTACTGCACTTTTATGTATTTATAATAAATGTAAAAGCCAGTAAGGCGTGTAAATTAATAAATAAATAGTTCATAGCTGTTTGTTTAAATAGTTCATGGTTGGTTAAATATATTAAAAATAAAACACAGAAAAAAAAATACGTTTTGTAGTTTCTTAACCCGAGAAACACAATATTAGCGAAAAATAATGATTTGGTCTAAATTCCAGATTGAATAAAATCAATAAATGATTTCTTAAAGAGGTGATAAATATGTTGTCTTTTTTACTATCTTTTCCAACCACGCATTAAAAATTTCAGATGATATTTTAATGGTTAAATAAAACAAATTGTCATGTCCTTTGCACCACATCTAGTGGTGCAAAGGACATGGCATTGGTTTCATTTTTGTCTACCTCGTTGTCCAATGGTTAACGTATTTGCCTACCTTGTAAGAGATCTCTCGTTAAATTGTCGACACGGTTGACAAGAAGTTAAATTTATATTGTTTTATTTGGAAGTTCAACAAGGATATATAAAAAACATATAATTTGTTAATAAGCACTGGTATCATTCTTCATCTATTTCCTCAATATATAAATATTTATTTAAATGGATTTTAATTGTGCAGTATTTCATAGCCCTGGAATACCTGAAGCATATGACTGATTATTTTATATTCATGTTACAAAAAATATCGAGATACGCTGACATTGATATCCCAATGCAGTTCCCTATGCACCATCAAGTGCGAAAAAAGAATGATGACGATAAAACAAAATTTAAAAATATTCCTAATATAATCCTCTACAAATATGACCTTGAAAATAAGATATTTTTAAAAATAAAATCGACGAACAAAAATGTTTTAAAAATTACATTGGATTGCCTAAACGCCTCAAAATTTCAAACCAATGCTTCGTTTACTGTTAAATTTACAAAAATGACTTTATAAAAACCACAAACCACTGCCACAAAATTAATGCTTTATCAGAATTTTATTAGTGAAACTCTCACCAAAAATCATCAGGTTGACAGTATATACACTGACTTCAGCAAGCCATTTGATAAGGTTTCCCATGGGGTAATGCTTGGCAAATTACTTGGTTTGGGATTTCGTGGAGTGTTTCCCGATTGGGTTCATGCGTACCTGTCAGACAGATTGTTTTATGTTAAAATTTAAAATTCTTTATCTAATTGCTTCTTTACATCCAGCGGTCTTCCGCAAGGCAGTCATCTGGGTCCTATATTGTTTTTAATTTTTGTAAACGACATAACATCATGTTTCCGAGATAATGAAGTTTTGCTGTTTGCTGATGATATAAAAATATAAAAGGAGGTTACAAACATAGGTGATTGCGCAACCCTGCAATCTAACTGAAATTGTTAGAAAGTACAGTGTGAAAAGAACAATTTATTCCTCAATGTTGACAAATGCAAAGTTTTGACTTTTTGCTGAAATATGAATCCAATATCTTTCAAATAGACCAAAATTTGTAAAAAATTGGAGTAAATGGCCGAAATGACCGATCTTGGTATTTTATTCGATGACAAATTAAACTTCATTAGCACTTTGAGTACCGGTCGAATACACATAGAATTTACCCTGTGCCCGGCCCATTTTCGTGAAATTTCATGCTTTGTGAAGGGTTTCTTAAATGTGTCATAATTATAAAAATACTAACTGAAATCAATTCTTACTTCTCATATTTATTTGAAACAATTTAATAAGTCATTTTTGTATAATAGTTTTGCCAACATTGGCCTTTATGGAGAGCCATATTGCAATGTTTGCACATATACCTACAGCGTCTCACTTTTTTTTTTGTGCTTCGTATCCCGGAGCCGTGTAAACACGTGATTATAATAACCACGCGTAATGTCCCGGTCCCGTATTTTTACATAGTTTCCAAGAGCAAAAAAAGTACTAATAACAGTCAATAGATGTCAATAAAATGCACTTTTTTGAACAACTGGTAAATCACGTGAAAACACGGGACCGGTATACAACGCGTGGTTATATAATCACGTGTTTTCACGGCTCCGGGATACAAAGTGTTAAACGTTTACAGAGCAAAACAAATAAAAGTATGAAAACTCTGGGATTTCTGTTGCAAACGATCAGAGATTTTGACTCGGTTTATGCAATGAAAAGTTATATTATGTTGCTTTAGTACGTAGCCAACTTGAATACAACTCGGTAATATGGTCACCATATTATAAAGTGCATTTAAATAATATCGAAAGAGTTCGACATTATTTTTTACGTTTCGTTTATTTTTAATTAGGTATTCCAGCTAAACATATAATTTACTAATACTTGAATAATTATTAAAATGTAAAAACATTAGAAAAAATAAGAAAACTAAATGATTTGTTATTATTATTTAAAATATTAAATTCAATATAAAATTGTTCCCAACTGTTACTGCTAATTAACTCGCGAGTTCGGGCCGGGTTACCCGATTTAATAAACTATTATATGTAAATGCATGTACAACAAACTATAGTGCACACTCTCCAATAAGGAAAATTCACGCGTTTGCAAATGAATACGCAAACGACTTAGATATATTGAATATAACACTTTTGAATCTTAACAGGCAGTGTATCAATTTACTATCTTCAAATTGAAATACCTTAACAATAGAGTGAGCCGATAATGTATGAAGTTTTTTTTATTTAGATATCAAAGTGAAAGGGGTCTGAAAAGTTGCCTTTTGGATCGAATTGAGCGTAAAAATTATTTGAAAAAATATTCCATACTACTTTTGGCCTTCAACAGAAGTTTGAAGTTTATAACTGTCTGAACATTTTTTTATTATCTTTATTGATAAAATTATTTTTTTGTTCGTAAAGATATAATTTAATAACATTACAAATTCAAACAAGTTTTAAAACTACCGAAATGCAAAAAGTTTACACTCCGCGGAACTGATTCCGTTGAGCGCCTGACGAATATTCACAAAAACAATGGCACATTAAAACAATGCCACCCATTTATTACAAAACAAAGTGCAACCCACGCCCTTAGATGCTTATAAAATAAGATTTAATGCAGATTATACAATTTAATTAGACTGATTTTCTTACTTAAATACGAAATGACAGCCGTCTTAGGGCAAAAAATGAACTTTTTCGAAAATTTCAAGCTCTGGTTGAGGGCCAAAAGTAATATCAAATATTTTTTGCGTCCCGAGTAATCCAAAAGGCAACTTTTTAGACCCCTTCCATTTCGAAATTCTGAAAAAAAAAATATCAGCCCACCCTACTAAACAATACTATATTGATTTCAATTGTGTACCGTTAATTGACTTATATCTGTATTCGAAATTATTATTTTTCTAACTTCTTCTAATTTTAAGATTCTTTAAATATAACTTATCCAAAAAAATGCAATTCTTTTTTCTTCACAGCAATAAATATTTGTATTACTATGCACACCCATATATTTTTTACTAATATGTTAACATGATCATTTTTATATTTCATTATTTTTTTTACTCTCCTATGTATTTTTTTTTTGCTACTTTTGTGTAAAATGCATGTCTGTCTTTATATTGAAAAATGCATTTCTGTTCTTTCCACTGCAATAAATGTATGAACTATATGTATATACATATATTTATTTATTATTTATTTATTTTGTTCATTAACGCCCAAAAGGCATTTACAAAAAATAAAAATAAAATACATGTTAACATACTAAATAATAAACACAGAATAAATAGAACAAATATGTGGAATTAGTTAAAAAGGATAAAATAAAAGGTTTTACAAAGTAAAAAAAAAAAACAATAATAACAAAGGTATGCAGGAAAAAACAGTAAGCATATAAACAAAAAATGCAAATATATAAGCTTACGAAATAAATTCTGTAAAGCAAACAATAAAAAAAGTGTTACGGTAAGCAAGAAAGACATTTTTAAGTTAAATTAATAAACAAGCAAGCATATATTATCACGAAAAAATAAGAAATAAAAATATGTATCTATGAAATGCGTATTTGCCAATACTACAATGCACTTTGATATAACAGTAAAAAATAAAAAAACAAGTATAAGGTAATAAAAAAAAACAAGTAAGTATTTTTTTAATTTATGGAATTGAATTGTCAATAATAGTTTGACGAGCAGCTACAAATAAAATATGTATTGAATGTCTGCAGCCGTTCCATAAGTGTTACCTAACCTATGCAGTCTCGGTATCGATTAATTGTTTTGTTGGTTGGAAGAAGTACTGGAGCAATGAAACAATAAAGTACTCCTAGTGTTGACAGCAGGTACTCTAAAATTAATCAATTCAAGTATTTTTGGTGCGTCAAAAAGAGAGTTTACAATTTTATACAGTACAATGAGATCATTAATAGTTCTTCTTTCAGAAAGTGTTGTTAGGTTAAGCAGTGTTATTACAGTGGAATTAGTATAAAAGAATCCTCTGAAGAAAAGACCACATAAGTCTATGGCAAAGAAGAAGAAGAATATGGAAGTCTAAAGTTCACAGTTAAATAAAAGGGAAATATGGGTATTTAAACAAAGGGAAACTGGTGAATGTTTCACAGTGTGTAAAAATATCACTTAAACCAACAAATGTTGTTGTTTGTTGTATTTTTGATCCTTTATTAATATTTGTGATGATATACTCGTATGTCAACTCAAAATTGTTAGTCTAATGGAGTAATGTGCAATACACTACCTTTAAGTAGATAAATAAATAAATAATACATGTCATGTCATAATTAAAAATATATACCCATATATTTTATACTAATATGTGAAAATGATTATTTTCATATTTTTATTTTTATTTTTCTTTTAAATATCATTTTTATTTTTTGCTACTTAACTAACTAACTACTAACTAACCATCACGCCATTTCCCCAGAGGGGTAGGCAGAGAGGATAGAACGCCACACCACTCTGTCCTGGCACACTTCCTTTGCTTCCTTCACATTCATACATCTTCTCATGCACGCACGTCGATTATTCCGACTTTTCACATGACCACTTTCAAGAATTTGTTGTACTTGATCATGCCATGTCTTTCTCGGCCTTCCTCGACTTCTACAACCAGACACATTCGCATCATAAATCTTTTTAGCCGTTCTTTCATCATTCATTCGCTCCACATGACCGAACCATCGCAAAAGACCTTTCTTAATTTTGTCGATAATGCTTCTTTGCTACTTCTGTGTAAAAAACATTTTTATCTTTAGTTATGCATATAAATATATGTAAAACATGTTAAAACCTACAAGGCGTTTAAATAAATAAATAAAATCGAATCATCACCCCCGACTTCTAATCATTTAAGCCTATATACATACATTGGAGTATAAACTGAATGTTGATTTACTTGGTAAACGCACTCGTGTTCATGAGGAACAGAAATTTGAAGAGAAGTCTTAAACAAACCTTAGAAGGAGTAATTCAATCTTAGTTAAGAGTCTCGTAAGGAAGGGAAGTTTCGTACGGCCCTGTTAACACTTAGCTGGAGGGGAAAACTTTTAGTACGATTTCTTATCTTCCTGTGGATTTTGAAAATTAGCTTACGGAATTCAGAACATTTTGAATTACAAATAAAACATCATATCTATGTTATGTTACGTGTTAAGTTTTGTTTCGGGCAGATATTCATTATGCTTCATTCCGGAAAAAAATATTCACATAATTTCTTACAAAATAAAACCTAGAAATATATTACTTAAGTCCCGATAAACCGCTTTACAGGAAGTCATTGGGTGGTCAAATATACCAGTAAATTTTAAAAATATTTTTTTTATTTCAAAACGATAAAGTATAGAATTCATCAGTTAAGAACACCTTGATAAAGAAGCTTGTGTTGCTTTTAAATAAATACAAATAAAAAAATAAGTTGGTAAAAACAAAGTTGTTTTATATTAATTTTATTATAACTTTAATTTTTTACGCAAAAATCTACTAAAAACTGATAAAAATGCAAAAATGTAAAAATACACAAAAAGACGAGTACAATAGAAAAAAAACCGGGAGTAATACGATCGTTAAAAAAGAATAATAAATAAAAACATAAATACACACATAAAATCTACAACAACGTTTACAATCAAGCAACTTGTCAGCACGATCAATAAATCTGGAAATACTTGAATGCACTCATAACTAAAACCACGGTAGTCAGCAAACGGGGAGGCACCCACGTCGACCTTACTTTTGATGGTGGAGCAATAGAACAGGTCTCCTGTTTTAAATAGTCGGGCTGCTGGTTGAATGATGAGTGCGACTTGTAACGCTATCGCTTTTCGTGGTAGGCGGTCGCTTTTTCTTCAGTTTGCAATAAGATGTAAGGAGAGTGGTTCGATTGTGGGACCCTGTAGACACTTCTAAATATTGAATAATTGTGGATCAATCTTCATCCCTACCTTTACATTCGACTATGAAGTTATAACTCGGTTATAATCAGTTGAACGAGCAGGATTCCTTAATCTCAGATTTGTGAGTGGATATTAGATTGCATGATTTCGTCATTCAGTTATAATAAAAGCATATGGAACGAAGGTGAATCACAAGACTTTTTTTTCTACCAATTGAAAAGCAAACCTCGAATTACAAGCGTTTATTACCAAAGAAATAAAATAAAACAAGTTGTTTACGGTGGCACAATAAATTAAAATTTATAAACGACTAGCTGACCCGACAGACGTTGTCCTGCCCAAACGTTGGCTTGCCTTGGGAAAATACTTTTTATTGATAAGTAGGTACCTAGGTACTTGCTTGTGATTAAATTCCAAAACTAAAATTAGTTAATATTCAAATATTAAATTTAAGTAGGAACTTGTTTATGGTAGAATTCCAAAACATAAAATAAATATTTTTTCAAATATAGCATTCTTTTTGCAAACGTCAAACTCCGGTCGTCTTACCAACAAAGGGATATACTTATGTAAGAATACGATTTTAAAAAATGTATTGAAATTAATAATATTTTAGTGTTAGCAAAAATCGAATAAAAAGGAATAAATGAGTAGAAATTATAAGGAATTTAAGAAAAGAATCCGATTGAGATCCACAAAAAACAAATAACGTTTGTAAATATTCAAAAACAAACTTTTTTTATACACAAAAAAAACAACATCTTTCCATTTTTTTTGCAAATGCGTTCTCCTCAAATGCAACCCTGGTAGATCGATAAATAAAATATTTATGCTCCTAACTTATTTTTACATATTCGATTAAAGATTCTAATATCTACAAACACGCACAGCGCAAAGATCTATATTTTTCTGAAAATCGCTCGTAAATCGGTTAAGCCGTTTAGGAGGATTACGGTGACATCACACGTACAGAGGAATTATATATATAAAGATTATTATTGGGTATGTAAAGTAATTACTTATCGGGAATAATTTCTATGTAACAATAAAACGATTGGGTAATTAATCATTTCTATCGTGAACATTAGTTATGTACGCTTAACTGTAATGAAATAAGAAAATTAATAATAAACTGGAACGACAAAGTCAAATGAATAATGGGCTTAAATGACGATGATGTTGTTTGAAAACTCCGTAATTCTAACCATAAATTTAAATTGCAATAAGGTACTGTGCCAATCAAGATTAAATATGTAAGGCTTCAGGCTGATTAACCCACTTGTTGGACCGTAGAGCATTGGGGAGTGATGATACCTCGACCGGAAGACTAGTAGACTTCGGGTGGACATGACCAGGTTTGGTGAGGTGTTCGAGTCGCTGTCAGAGAAGATAAACCATAATCGAAGATCACAGCTTATAGCGTTCGATGCGCGAGTACCTATAGAGAATTATCCGGTATGTGCCTATGGACACTGGTACTGTCTAGAGTAGGTAGAGCACTGCGTATAACATTCGTACTGGAGTATCATGACGCGCGGTATTTCTGTAGGAAAATATGGACAAGCAAATTTTACACAGGCGGACAGTTCAATAAGACAGTTATTGGAAATGTTTAGTATGAAAGGTTCGCACATGCGGTTCCTCGACCCAATGATTGGCGTAGAGATGTTTATCAACGGAAAGTTCACTTTAAAGTTTGTTGTATCTATTGACTGTAGTATAACTTTCATATGCGCTGGTTGGTTCACTATAAAGTTTGTTTGAATTATGAATGTTATGAACTGGAAACTTCTACATACGGCGCGCGGCGGTTGATTAACTATAAATATCGTTTTTTTTAATTGAGCGATAATCAAAACTGCGCAGTAACGGAAATATGTTAGATTATCCGTCGTTCAAATTATATTGAGAGGTTTCTGATTATTTAAACTTGCTTAAGGCAATGACTTTGAACTTTCGGAACACTCGAAAAGGACAATTTGAGCCTAATTTTGACGACTTTTAGAATGCCCCACCCTCTTACCCGAATCTGTTTTAAAGGCCTTGTGGCCCCTTTTCAGATCCGCGCATTGCAAAAACAATTTTTTTTAGCTGTTATGAACGGTAAATTTATTTTATTTTTTCAAACAATCTTTGTTTTTAAAAGATTTTTATTTTTTCTTTTTACATTTACTACTTTCAATGCCTCGATCGCCGTCAGAGCAACCAGTCAAGTATACACAGTCAATTTGTCCGTCACCCCTAATCAAATTTTCCCAATTCTGACGGCGATTGGGTATGTTAGTTCATTCGCTTGTTAGTAAACCGGAAGAAACATTAATGAGTACTGGATGGGCGGGACACCCAAGAGTTACAGAAATAAAAGGGTGATCTGTACGCGCGCACAGGCACTGCTCGCCTCAAGGCGGCTCGCCAAGCACTCGGTAGCCGGTAATCTGTTTAGTGGATACGTGGAAAGCAAGAAATGAAGGGATTTCCCTAATATTTTTTACGGTAGGATTCCTTGGAATGATTTGACGTCATAATAGAATATTCGAGATTTGTGGTGCGTAAATTTTAGATTAACCAGTTATTTATAGGAAACGTAATGTACCATTAAAAATTCAGACAAATAAAATCTTGCATTGAGATGGCGAAGTCAACCTACTTGAAAACAAAATGCAAAAAACTTTCATGCAACCGAGACCTGATGTTAAGCACGAGATAGAGAGCTGTAAAAGCATACGCGTTATCCATACAGTATGGAAGGAAAGATTCGGAGTAGACGAGGAGGGCGCAAAAGAGCATCATGGCTTGGGAATCTTCGACAGTGACTTGGAATACTAGATGCAGCAATGATGATCAGAATGGCCTAGGATCGAGAAACGTTTCAAGTCATGGTCACTAACCATCGACAGAAGCGGCACGAGAAAAAGATGAAGACAGATAAAATCAAAAATACAGTTCTGCGTGTAAATTAAACCCAGAACCCTGGACGAGCTTTTTGGACAAAACTTTGAACGAACGTTTGAGGTCCTGGATTTAATTTCTGGCAAAGTGTATGTAAAAAAATGGTGTCAATGATGGTTATACACCGCTATAATTTATGGCGTGTGAAGTTAAATACTGATCAACTTAATTTCTAAGTAATAAAAATGATTCAAATACGCTGCAAATGGAGCACCAATGCGGTGTACTATGCACCACACTGTGCAGATAGGGAAATGATGACAATGACGGTTTTAAATACGCTATTTCTCTGTGGTTATGGGCAAATTCATATTGAAAATAAGCCAATAGTTAGTAGCATTTAAGAAAGTGAAAACCATATTTTCGGTTTATAAAGCTTTTTTAATATCATTACTTGTTATACATTTGTATAATATTTTTTGTTAAATTCGTCATGATTTATCTGTTCCTTTCAGTACTAAGGTATGGGGTCTTCGAAGGGCAGCGTATCTTGATTACTTGTTAAATACATAAGTGAAGGAAGAATGATCAGTCTTATGCCTTAGATGTCTATCTAGAGATCGTGGAATATTGCAGCGTAAAACACATTTAAAAAAAAAAGATTTATGTTCACATTTTCACGGTACTGAAAACAAATAGGTACCATACCTAAATTTTAAGTACGAAATTAATATTTAAAACTGGCAAAACCGAATTGTGCGCGCTACACCGCGAACCGCAACCTTTCAATGGGGTTCAAAAATAATTTTAAATGGCCAGACTTCGGAGACACATTAAATTTTGCTAACGCCAAGTTGGTAATTTAAAAAGTATAAGAAGTTTTTAAACTCATCACGGGAACGCAACTGCTTCATTTGATAATCCTGTTTTTTGATTTATTTAAACAGTGCCATAAATTTCAATACCTCATTAAGTAAATCATGCATGGTTATTATACGGTAGGAACTACCTCGACCGGGAAAATTCTTCTGACATAATGATAATAATAATTATGGATAACTTATATAGCGCCATTTTCGTAATATAATACCTCAAAGGCGCTTTATAAAGTGATATAAAGATATAATTTTAATTTTAACTTTTTAATATAAGAAAAATAATGTACTTTTTCATATTACTTTTCCACCACATGCTAAGAATTTATTCAGATGATTGAGAGAACAAGTGGGTTTTAAGTTTCTTCCAAAACATCACTTCGCTCTCACAGTTTCGGATTTCTGCTGGGAGAGCATTCCATGCCGTAGGGCCTGCGACCGCAAATGCACGTTCGCCGAATTTAGTGCGCTGTTTGCGTAGAGGTATAATAACTTTTCCTTTCGACGTAGATGTAGCTGATTTAAGCGTAAGACGTCTGTCAGCTAATTCATCTGGAATGCAGAGTTCCCTTAGATATTCTGGAGCAGGGTTGTGCAGTGACTTATACATAAGCCAACAGAGTTTGTATTCCACCCTCTGTGGAAAACGTAGCCAGTGCAATTCTCGAAGCAGTGGAGTGATATGACTGAATTTAGAGATTCCAAAAATAAGTCTCGCTGCGGCATTTAATACAGCCTGTAGGCGAGTCATTTTATTCATCGGTAGACCTGCGTAGATACCATTACAATAATCGACCCTATACACTACAAACGCATTTATTAATTGACGGGCGGCACCAACTGGCAAATTTTTGCGTATGCATTTAATCTGTCTCAGCTGGTAAAAGCATGAACTTATCGTTCTACTAATTTGAGCGTCAAGAGAAAGGTCAGAATTAAGGATGACTCCCAGTAGTTTAACGGTGGGTAAAGCGGTACTCCTCACATCGGGTAGTGCCGTATCCTGAATCAAATTCTGTCGTCTGGCTGAAGCCATCCATAGTTGTTCCGTTTTAGATGGATTAAGTGTTAGTCTTTTTTCAGCAATCCAGTTTGCTATTTCAAAGACATCATTCAAAGATCATATTTTGTATACTGCCCAGCTTAGCTGAAAAGTCGTAACTGTAAAATCTTCGGCAGCTCTTTGAATGATATAAAGATTAATTGTGAAACGAGGAATGTTATGGTTTGAACTATTTGCAGGGAAATAAAAGTTAATTAAATAAATAAAAAAACTGTTAAATCTACGACTTTTAGACAAAAAAGCAGAGATTCATTCCTTAAAACCGAAAGAAAATAGCTTTTTATTCTTAGTGACATCATCAAATAACAAGGTAATAGTTATCATACACAATGTCATATAAGCACTAAAAGTTGTAATACGAAATATACTTACAAAGATGCTATATTGATTAGGCAAATTCCCTATCCTTTGAACTAATACTTAAAATATATATTTGAATATCAAAATTTGAATAGAACGTTAAAAAATATGTCTTAAATAAATTATAAATAAAATACATTAACATTGTCATATTATAATGCTTATGTGCGCCCTATTTCAAGATTTAAAATAAAAAATATGTTGTTTAATAACTTACAACGTTCCAAATAGAGATAACCGTTATTGTATCACAGGTAAGGGAGAGTTGTGAGTAGTTTCAGAGGGGTTGAGTTGATTACGGTTTAACGGGGTAACTCTGTTTTCGTGTAATTAAATCCACTTTACTTGACAATAGCTAAAATGGACGAAAATTAATTTCAGTAAACAGAAGAGCCAGTAACCTAATAGCTTTTCTTTTCAAAAATGATTACAAAAGAACAATGACTTAATTAATCGAATCACATTTCAATGAAATATTATTAAATATTTGTAAATAACTCAGAGTAATAATGCGCCAAGCTATAGAGGAGCCCAAACGTAGGAAAACTATTCTATTTGGTATTAAGCTAGCTACAGTTTGTAGCAAAACAATAGGCCGTATTTAGGTCGAGAATTTATAAATGGATAATAATTTGCATTGTAATTGCTTTTAAATATGTACCTGTGTATTTATTATTGCAGGGTTATTCCAATTTATTTTTCTATAATTTGCCTTTATTTATTTTATAAAACTGAAAAAACATGTGTGTGTTTATTTTATATTTTATTAATACATTTTATTCATACTATTCTTATGGTTCATTTGTTGAGACATAAATCCCACCTTCATGGAACCAAAGTCCTGTGTTGAGTTTGTTTGTTTTTTCGTCACATCTCCGAAACGGCGAGTCGTAGCGGCCTGAAACTTGGACACGTCATTTTAAGTGTAATTTCAAGGTTAACATTGCTATTTTCGAGTAAAATGAATCGACCTCTACTCGATTAAAACTCAAAATTTATATGGATGCCTAGTGCGGCCCTGAAATATTGTCCATAATCAACTATCATTATCAACAGTAAACATACTTTAATTCACAAATTTATTTCCTAAATTGAGAAAAAATAGTATCTGAAGTAAATATGTTGATATAAGGAAAGTTTTTAAGCGACATAATACACGTGTCGGGACAATAAATGCCAAAAATCAATGTTAATCATGGGAAAATATTCGAAATCGATTACCTGTGAAAACTGACTCCTTTAACACCTTTGACGCTCCTACTGCTGCAACCAAACATACTGCAATTGACCATAGTCGATTTTTATTTATTATCACGTAAATATCCAATTTCTTTACAAACAAAGCCAAGCATAGCTACAAAAGCATCCAATCGAGCCGTTATGTTTATGTTGTCAAATAAAACAAAATGGCCACCAATTGGTTGCTAACCAACACACCAACATCGCTTGCGTTCTATGAAATATAGTGATAAGGCTTCTCTATAGGTTCACGCATTATTACTCTGAGGTATATAACCACTTATCGAGTTTTATGTCTACCGGTTTTGAGACGTACCTGCCTCTTCATCAGGACACCAATTAAACCAACATGCAAACCAACATGCAAAACCCACTCTACACCTTCATCATAGTTGTTGAAAAAAAATTAAAACCAACACGACATGCATTTTAATAATCACATTCAACGATAAGAACAAATTTGCACTCATTAAATTATGAAAATATTTTATGTTGTTTCAGAAATAGTTGAAAAAAGGTAGAGGGAATGATGAAAGGAGAACGTTATTTCACCCGAGAAGCGCAATTTACAATCAAGTCATAATTAACAAAAAAACTGTCGCCGGATATAATTTACATTACTAAATGTGATTTTGAAAATTTATGTAAAAGACAATATTGTGCAAAATAAAAATTAACTATTATTATTGTTTATTTCTGATAACACACATGGTGAATACGAAAAAAAGATTGGAGGCCTTCGAGATGTGGACATATAGACGAATCCTAAAGATTTCCTGGAGATATTGCATTACAAATGATGAAGTTCTCAGCAGAGTCGAAGAAACCAGGCACCTGTCAAATACTGCATCCGAAAGGCGTGCAGAATGGATTGCTCATATGCTGCGACAAGAAAATCTCATGCATAATATACTGGTGTGAATGATTGAGCGATCGATTGGCAGAAGGCGTGCTCGCTGAGAGCATCTGGAGCAAATATGCCACTATATGGACTGTACGTCATTTACTGAGATAAAAAGTATCGGCGAAGACCAAGTGGAGTGGGAGAAGAGATGCGGGGCTTAGCTGCCAACCAATTCCCAGGATAGCAATTAAAGAAGATTTACGAATATA
This sequence comes from Micrasema longulum, assembly GCF_059751315.1. Lineage (NCBI taxonomy): Eukaryota > Metazoa > Arthropoda > Insecta > Trichoptera > Brachycentridae > Micrasema > Micrasema longulum. The sequence goes on from NW_028278282.1 coordinate 352,004, forward strand.
AAATGTAAGGTGGGCAAAAGCGTTAACCTGTATGCTATGAGGCCGACTGATATTCAATAGTTTTTTTTTTTGGATTTTTACTCGAGTGTAGCCATCAAATCGAATTTACAAGTCCTAGAATCCGTTTGCACACGGAACTGTTTTTTTATTTCGCCTGGGCACGGCATAGTTCTGAGACTTCTAAAAGCAGTAAAATTATTTGTTGCAAAAAAACGAGCTATCTTTTAGGGCCTTACTAATAAATCTAATACAAAAATTACGCCAAGGCATAGTGGTAGAATAAAGATGAGAATATCATCTTTATTCGGTCACTATAATAAGAATGGTTTTCCTATCCGTATTCTACCACTATGCCTTTGCGTAACTAAATACCAAGTTTATGAGTAAGACCTTCATTGTTTTTGTAGAAAAAATCATATGCACCTGTCGTCATAAGTGCACATTTAATATAAAACTTAATGACATGACCATCCATTTCTAGGTTTTTCTTATGTTTACTTAACCCATCAAAATAAAGAGAGTAATGTTTTTGGAGTAAATGTGAATGTATCTCATTAAATGCAGGTTTTCATAGCAAAGAATACTAATTAAAAAATATCGTGATCCGTATTTATTCTACATATAAATAATATTTTTATAATACCTGGAAAATAAAATGTTAAAATCGATTAAAAAATGTTATTTTAGGCGGTGAATTAAAAAAAATAAAAATAAGGTTAGTTGAAAAATGAAAAATGTTGAAAGTTGTTGTTTGAAGTAGCTGGCTGTTGATGAACTAATTTAATGCACCCCGGATGTTAATTTAGTTTCTAATCCAGTGCCAACACAGTAAATGCAACTATATTAACTTTAGATGCAACTTAATCGTAGTTCCTATTCCTAAACTCAGGAAGTTTACCTGGGAGAATTTTAAATTAAAAATTTTAATACGCCGGGCTCTAGTTTTAGTTTTCTCTATTTTAAAAATAATAAATTTACACATATAGCGAACAATCGAAAAACGATGCCTAGCAAGTATATAAGGCAACCATTATTTTACACGAATTAATTTGCATCAAGTTATTAAAATATTGTGTATTTTAGAAATCTCGGTAAAACACGTTAATAAAAACGTATTTATGATGAATTGATTTATGCAAATGTTCAAGTATTAATATTTTCATTTTTCGTAAATAATTGGGTTGAAAATGGAAAAAAGGTTGTGATAGAGCGAGAAACAAACTTCGGATATCTGATTTATAATTCTCTTAATTACAACAAAACCAGCCGTTGATCAAAAATGTATTTCTTATGAATAATAAAAAGTCTGTATAGATAAACTATTATATTAGTAAAAACCATTTAACTTTTTATTCTTATGCCATAAGAGAGAATATTTCAGTTTAAAAATATGTGTGTTTTGGTAAGCAAATTTCATTTAACATCTCAAGTCATTAAATAAGCTAATCATTAGGACGTAATATCGTCTTTTGTTATTTCAATTAATTTGGTTTAATACATATTTTCTTGTTAAAAAAATAATAATCCATCTATTTTGAAGTTGACATAAATCTTGATAAACTTCCTGATATATTGATTCCAGTATTTTTTAATGGTTATAATTAAAACATGCTAAATATTAAAAATAAGATTTGTACCGTGTAATTTTTGAAATATCTCTAAATAAATAAAATTTATTTTTATCGTTCACGTTTTCAAATTAGAGGATAAACTAACCCTGATGGCTTCAATCGTTTTCCATTTACGTGGCCTTTTATGATTCGGTATACTCCCTTGCTAACGTCGATCACGTGGGAAAATCAATTATTATTACGTGCCATGGCGTCTTCGCAACCCCTTAACTGTTTACCGAATCAAAATTCAGATAACACAATAAAAATGTTCCGCAAGATGTCAAAGGTTAAAATAGGAAAATTTCTGCTTTCGAGAAAACACCAACAAAAAAACCCAAAGAAAATCTGATAAATTTACCAAAGAGTCAAATCATTTTTCAAATACTTAGGGGTATGTTTTGCGTACATGTCTTGCAACATCGTAAAAAATAACTTAGCGATTTAAAAAAAAACCTTATCTTCATCATCATTCTCTTGTCAGCGTGTGAATAATTTATAGTGGCATACAATACGATGGCAAGAGAATTAAATCCGGGTAGGCAAACGCGCAAATTACTCTACCACGTGGTGGAGTATTCCATACTAGATTTTTTTTTCAAGAGTTTTACCTAAATGAAGTTATTAAGTCTTAAAAACTCGACCAGGATTTTTTCCATTTCAAAATATTTTTTGCTTATGCAACCCTTTGAGATCTTATGTATGTTCACACAAGCACCAATTGCAATTTTATTTTTCTAATAAATCAAATATCCATGTCAATTTTTTGTTTTTTATTTTCTATTAATCTTTTTACTATTTGTCCTCCAGGTTGCAATACTTATCCCCGCATAAAATCTTATGGAAGCATCTCCACTTTTCTAGCAAAATGCTATTTGCATATTATATATGGTAATAATTAATTTGACAATGTTTTAAGTATGTCCAAATGCTTGCAGACTGGCTGGATTTAGGGAGTTTATATTTAAATTTGTTGTAACAGAGAGGGAAAACATTTTTGAGGAGGGAATATGGGAGTCTAGGTATTTACAGTGTTTATAACCTATCATTGGCTGGTTTAAGTGGCCACTTCACACCCTGTGTAACATTCACCATTCTGCCTATGTTTGAACATTCACATTTCCTCAACTCTTCTATCTGTTGACTTTTGTGAGGTAAAAGAGCTGAAACCCTTGGAGAAAATCCAGCCAGTTTGTAAGCATTAAGACATACTGAAAACATTGTTGAATTATATATCTGGTAAAAGAAGAAGTATAAAAAATCGAAAAATTGTTTTCAGGCGTTGCCTAGTAGGTGAATTGGTTCAGCCGGATGAACCTAACTCACATGATGAAGGTTTTAGCTCTTTTACTTCACAAAAGTTAACAGATGGAAGAGTTGAGGAAATTTGGATGTTTAAATATAGGCAAAATGGTGAATGTTACACAGTGTGTAAAGTGGCCACTCAAACCAGCCAATGACAGGTCATAAGCCCTGTAAATGCCTAGACTCTTTTTAAGAAATGTTTTTCTTCTCTTTTTATTTTAATAATAAATTTGTGTATTATGTAGTTTTTTAGATAAATTTAGGTTTATTTTGTTAAATTATTAATTGATCATATTGTTTTACTGGTAAGAAAATTTGATAGTTAGACTCTCGCTAGACATTCTGATTTCTGACAACAACAGCAAGCCTATGACACCAATATGTTACAATTTATGTATTTTTTATAGATGTTTTTGTTTTATTTGTTTTTTCCATTTAATGAAATGCATTTCAGTAACTAGTCCTGATTTTAAGTAATTCCCACAAGTAAAAAAACACCTTTGGTATCTTACATCAATTTAAACTAACCTAGCAATAATTTACAAACTATATTAAAAAAATCAACGAATTTTCAAAAATAATTCTCCTATTTCAAATATTTGTTATAACTGCCTGATTTATTTCAGGGTTCAGAGTGTAAAGTAAATCTAGACAAAAAAATGCTCTTAGAGTAAAGCAAATGTCTAAAAGAAAAATATAGGTCTTGCTTGGAATCTACTGTACGTTCGAGACAAAATTCTTGCACAAAGCATTTGATAGCTGCACTTCCGGATATCCGGAAGTACGTCCTTTGGCTTCCGGTCTGGGCAGTAATATTTCAGGGCTCATACAAGCACGGCTTCGTCGTTTCAAATAGAGGATTGCATATAGAATTCTCTGATTCAATGCATTGGTACAACGTAGCAAAGTTATGTTGAGTGGATAAGAAATAAGCATTGAATGTAATTTTAGAGTGTTAGTGACATGGATATATAACACGGCCTCGAATTTTAATCGGTATTCAAAGTAAACGTTCACAGTTCATTAAGGTATTTGTACGCTTTAATATTTTATATTCCATTGGTTGACACGATCAGAAAAATGCTTGAAAACCTGCATTGAAATTCGAAATTTATTTAATCATAAAAATGTAGAAAAATTTTTTTTTTTCTAAATTTGTCGCAACAGAAAGGGACAACATTTTTGCGTAGGAAATATGAAAGTCTAGGCATTTATAAGGCTGCTTTAAGTGGTTATTTTACACACTGTGTAACATTCACAATATTGTCTTTCTTTAAACATCCACATGTTCTCAACTGTCTCAATTGTTCATATCATCTCTATGCAGATGATTTACAACTATATCTTCATTGCAGATCTGAAAACACCAGCGAAGCAATAGAATCGATGTCTAATACACTAAATTGCGTGTCAACATGAACAAAAGAGTATGGTTTACTAATAAACCCATCTAAAACACAAATTGTGTTTGCGGGTAGTCAATGATTGCTTAGTAAGCTAGACGTATCTTCAATTAATCCTCTTAATGTCAATGGTGCCAATATTCAATACAGGAAATCCCTAAAAAATCTAGGAGTACAAATGGATGACCATCTCTGCTGGCGGGCTCATACTAATGAATTAAGCCGCAAAATATTTTTCAGTCTACACTACACTAAATTCACCCTTGTACAAGCATTACTACTACCCATTCTAGATTACGCTGATGTTTCCATGACTGATTTAAGCTGTGAGAAACTTGATAAACTTGAACGACTTCTGGTACATTTTTGGTCTTAGGAAATATGACCACATTTCTGATTATTGTAGGCAACTGAAATGGCTCAAAGTTAGACAGCGGAGAGACTATTACTCCCTCTCACTTTTGTTCCATGTACTTCATAGTCCTAACGCTCCTATATACCTGCGTGAAAAATCTCAACGCTTATCAGTTCATGGTTCACCTCTTCGTTCTAATTCTCAAGGCACTCTCTTAACCCGTCCACAATTTCTCTTTCTTCTCTAACTCATATAGTGTCCATGCGGCTTGACTGTGGAATCATCTCCGATCCACCATCAAAGATGTTACTACATTATCTCTATTTAAATTACGTCTGAAGAAACATCTTCTTTCTCTTACTTAATCTCTCCTCCTTTCCCTTTTCCTCTTTCCTCTTTTTTTTCTTTTCCCATTGAGTAATAGTTTTAATTTAAGGTAATTTATAAACAAATACGTTTTTTTTCTATTTTTATATATCTTTAGGTTTTTATTCTTTTTTTTCTATTGAACATGTTCTGTGACTTGAATTATAAAGATAAAACTTTTATTTTATTGGTTGGTTGGAAGAAATTGCCATTTGGCAATAAGCCCGCCAATGTACAAATAATATTTTGTACAAAAAGTTAAATAAATGAAAAAATATTCTGTTGATTTTTGTGAATTACAAGAGCTGAAACATTTTCTACGATCAATCAAGTGGAGACAAGTCTACTTTGTAATGTAGTAATTGGTGCGCAAAGTGGCCACTTAAACCAGCCAATAAGAGATCATAAGCCCCGTAAATGCTTAGACTTCTATACCCCCTTCTCAAAAATGTATCTCCTCTTTGTTTGATTTTAATATCTCCCTAGAGAGTAAGCTCCTAAGTTTTTTTACCTATTTATAGAAATAAAAATATTACAAACAAGGACATTTCCCTAAATGTATTTTTTTGACGAAAAAATGGATGTACCAAGAAAAGTAAAATTACAAAAAGGCATAGAATTAAGAATAGCCCAGAAACCGCATACACACATCAAACAGAAGGCGACTCAACTAGTCATAAATAAGTAGGTTTACGTTTTGACCTATTAGTTTCTTGGTAGACGTCGCTCAGTACGCAACTCCTGATTTGAATTTAACCATGCCGTGTTGTGTCCTTTTAAAGTGTAGAAATACTGCTAGGATCTTAAAAAAACTGGATGCAATCACATTTCATGTGTAATTATTAAATGAAAAATTAACAAATTGTTTTTTTTTTACCTTACATTTGTGTTATGGTTATATTCTTCGCGACCTGGCAATATTACTCGGTGACTTCAAATATGCGCGCGGCGAAAGTGTGTCTAAGTGGGGGAATTATTGGACACAGTCCGATGTATTCAAATATGATTCTACGCTCCTTCTGGACTATTCTTAATTCTATGCAAAAAGGTTTGCATGAAATGAGGAAGACAAAACAACCCATTTGGACGAAAACGTAGGACAAATGAATTTTAAACTAAATTTTTGTAATGCTCCTAGCTGTTAATTATTTGTTGAAATTTGAGTGTAATTTCAATATTGAATTAACATTTTGATGGGCAAAACAGGCAGGTACTTTTTGCGGTTGTAAAATGAATTCGTGTTATCTATGTAATCAAGTTCTTCAAAGCGGAAACAAAGCAGTAATCTAAACGGATTTACAAGCTACTAATAGTTTAGTCATCGTTTTTTAATAAGTTGATTGTGTAAATCTAAAACTTATGTTTGGTCAGAGTTTCACAGAACCATGCGAACACAGCTTGATCGGACAAGTAAAGTAAATTAGCGCCACTTCCAGATAAATGAAACAACACAACGCTCATACGTAACTGGCCGTAAATTACTTTTCGGCTTATTGCCTCTAGAAAGGAGTTTTCTACAAGTTGTGAAAGTCTCGAAATTTTCGCGATAGCAGTTTTCCTCGGTTTCCTGAGCCGAGAGGACGCGTTTTGCACGTGGGATGACTATCGAAAATTCTCGTAATAATACGCGGTACAATCAAAACAACCTCCTCAGCTGCTTTGCCACTGTTTCTTGTTTATTTTAAAGACAATTTTGATTAATTCTTTCATTTAATTAATTAAAATGATCAAGTGCTGTTGTGAGTGCACCAAATTATTTATCTAAGGAATGACGGTAGTCTTATATTTTATTACTTTTTTTTTAAATAGATTATTTTTGTTATAAAAATTGTGAAACTATTTTTTTATCGCCATAAATAAATTTATATTTTTTGCGGGTATGAAAAGTAAATTGACCTAAAAGGATAAATTAATATCTTAAGATAACGATTTTCCATGTTAAATAATATAAATACGTATTTACTTTAAGTCAAATTACTAAAATATATATAATTAGTTGACCTGATATAGAATATGATTGTTTCTTTCTTTATCAAATCTTTAAAATAAGAAAACTAATATTTTGAATCCAGTTGGCATACAAAATTTATTTTAGCGATTTTACAGTAAATACGTAGTTATATGTTTAAGCCTTAAAAGATTTTTATCATACGAGAGAATAATACACTATTTTCAATCAATTAATAGTTATAGGTTTACTTTATTTTAGTTAATATATTTTTTGAAACATTGTGAATAATGTGATTATTATTGAATTTGATCGATTAATAATAGATTTAATTCGGTATCATAATTATGCACTATCGTAAATTATATGCACAAAATATATTCTGAGAAGCAGATAATTGTTATGATCCCGTGGAAATTCGCAAATTTACCGATCAGAGGTCCGAGGTGCGAACCCCGCTTTTCTACAACTTGATTCCTGTTATCTAATAGTGAATTATTTTCGACTCGTCGAATTTTCTTTTTTTTCACAAATATTTTCTTGAATCAGTTGATTTACGACTAAATTATTAATGTTATCAAAAATACTTCAAAATGTTCGTAGACAAGGCTAGATTAATTTATTGCAACAGAGAGGGAAAACATTTTTCAAATCATTAAAAGTTTCAAAATCATCACGTTTTTATAAATTAGCTTTTTTACCTCACATAAGTAAACATATGGTAAAAGTTAAGGAAATATTCCCGTTTAAAAGTTTAAAAAAATTGACAGTATTTTCAGGCTTTGCCCAGTTGGTGAAATAATTCCGCCAGATAAAACTCGCCTGCATTAATAGAGGTTTCAACTCATTACTTCACAAAGGTTAATAGATTGATAGAACAGTTGATGAAAAATGGATGTTCAAACTAAGGCAGTAAAATGGCAACCGAAAACGACAGTTCATAAATCTCTGTAAATGCCCAGACTGCCTCGTTCCTCCCTTAAAAATGATTTTCCTCTCTGTCGCAATAAATTTAAGAATGATAAATATTTGCCTATTATGCTTGTAGTCCTGGGTTCGATTCGAATAGGGTATTCCACCAAAATTTTGCGGATTAGGGTTTCATGATGATAATATGTTTATGTTACACGGTGTGTAAAGTGGCCACTTAAAATCAACCTTGTAAATGCTTTTACTTCAATATTCTCCTCTCAAAAATGGTTTCCCCCCCAGTTTTAATAACAATAATAAACGAGAGTCGTTATTTAATAAAATACACATGTCATAAAAAAAATTAAAACATTTTAAAAAGAAAAACATAAAGTATTAAAATATATTTGTCCCAATAAGTAATAAAATAGTATATTGTTTATGTTCAAAGCATTAAGTCTGTGGTCAAACATTAATTATTAAATTTTGTCATCGGGTGCTCAAACATTAGTTCTTATTAAGATTCAAATAAAAGAGTACGGACATAATATTGTACACACATAGGATAATGAAGATATATTAATTTTGTTTTTGATACTTTAGAAAAATAAAAAATAGTATTATGAAGGAAAAAAAAACTCAACAAAGCAAGATTAAATGGTTAAAATTATTTTTTAAAAAGTAGAAAAACAGAGAAAAAAAACTATTAAATTAAAGAGGTGATTTTCACAAAAATGGCGATATATAAATTATCCAAACATTATTATTATTATCAATAAACGTGTACTTGAATATATATGAAAATTTAGAAAAAAAAAAATAATACAGTGGGTTGTCATAAATAAAAACATTCCGCAGGCAGTCAACATTTCAGACGGTTGGTTGACACAGGCTGAAATGAAAGAAGCCTTGTCAAACTTGAAAAACGGAACGAAACCAGGGCTGGTATTCCAAACGCTTTCGTGGCCGTATTATCTCGTGTATTTACATACAAACATACGAGAAAAACTTTTTTCTCCTGCCACGAGCGTGGTTAAGAATAGTACCCCAGGAGTTGACGATATACACCCGCAATTTCTCAAAAGTAGCATCACTGACATTGTTGGCCATTTACACCAACTAATGACTGAGGTGTGTGATCAAGAGGGGTTCCCGAGAGACTGGGTAAATGGGGAGATCGCCGCATTGCACAGGAATGGTGATCCATTAAACTGTGATAACTATCGCGGCATCACGCTACTTAGTGTACCGGGAAAGCTGCTTACATATAATACCGAAAAGAGCTCGAGGACCCATTTTGAGAGTATTGAGAGAGAATAAGGCAGGTTTTGTACCTGGATAAGTCATGCGCGGATCATATCCACAGCGCTGTATTATATAGGAAAACAAAAACTAAATAGATTCTTGGCCATGTGATTCGTAGATTACAAAAAAGCGTTTGATAGTCCGCACAGACCTACAGTCTGGAAAATACTATTGTGGAATCATGTCATTTTTCTTCTTTTTCAACCTTTTATCCTCCACTGCTGGATATAAGCTTCTTTTATATTTTTTGGTCGGTTGCTGCTTGTAGTCAATTTTTACCCCCCAGAGCAGCTATGTCATCGGACCATATTTTTTGAGGTCTTTCGACGCCTCTTTTATTCTCTCAAGGTCTCCATCTTAAAATTTTAGGGGTCAATCTTGGGGGGTTTTGGCTCACAACATGTCCTGCCCATTGCCATTTCAGTTTTGCTACGCGATCCATGATATCCAGTTTTCAGGTTTTGTTCCTAATTTCTTGATTTCTTACTCTGTCTCGTAGGCTTATACAAAACTTGGATCTTAAAATCATATGGGGTCATATTTACATTCCCCTGCCCCTTAATAATGGTTTTTACGATTGGTAATAAAAGTGAGAAACAAAACACATTATTAAATATTTCATCTTGTTTCTGGCTCATGTTACCAAGAATTTAGAAATTTCAATTGGAAACAAAACAGTATTACAGAGAAGTCGGCAACGAATTTAAAAGATCTTGAAAAAAATTAACGAAATGTGGAGATATAACATAAAAACACCATATATAACTATTAATGCATTAAATACCTTATGTTTTGTGTCTGGAATATTGACGCAGTCGTAGGGTTGAATGTTTGGATAATGGATTTGACTATTAAAGTTTTAATGACAATGCATAAAATTTACGTTCATTGTGTGTAGTAGATGGTGCGGCGGAATTCGCAACTAGATATATTTACATGTAAATTTTGTACGTAGAATGATTCCACAAATAAGTTTATTAATTAAAGTAAACAGATTAAATGTGTGGGAGACATTAAAAAAACTTCTAATTGCTTACTATGTATAGACAGTGCCTTTGTATTCGCTACTATTACATATTATTCATTCACAAATTAAACTGTTCCGTAAAAACTGTAAAAATACTATATTATTTAAAGCAGCGTTAGCAAAACCGTGACGCCTTCAGAAAAAAACAAAAAAGTAGTTTTTTCGTTACAAGTAAGAATTATTTTTTTAATTTATTTTTGTAAAAATGTTACGGCAGTTGCCTACACCAGATTTTTACCACGTTAATCTAAACTGTTATTTAGAAACCGTCTCAAAAACACTTTAATTTGTGAAACGGTAACTATTGCTACTTCTTTTGAATAACCGAAACGCTCATTTCAAATTCTTTTATTTAAAAAATATTTAACAAAAGTGATGGAATGAAAAATTTTATAGGCATCCAAGATAAAATTATTTATTTAAGATAAGTAAAATTGATCTAATTTTTTTGCAACAGAGGGAAAATATTTTTGAGAAAGTAATATGGAAGTCTAGGCATTTACAAAGCTTATTACCTGTTGTTGGCAGGAAACTTAGATATGAATAATTTCCTATGGAGAAAATCCAGCCAGTCTTAAAACATTTGGACATGCTCAAAACATTGTTAAGAAAATGTTTTGTATCTGAATTAATTACCTAGAAATAAAAAATTTTTTTTTGATAAATAAATATTTAAAAAAAAATTGAATACATCTCGGTGTCTAAACATTCAGAGTTTTACGAATTGTTTAGCACATTAATTATTTTAGGTATTGAGTTAAACGCAATGAAAAAAAGTGAGAATATATTTTTATTTTTCTAATGTAATAAATTATATGGGACTAAAGATCAGATATTAACTTCCCGATTTATTACAAAAAAATATGTGTCCAGGAAGACAAAGATACAGTTCTGTGTGTGAAATAGAACCAGATCCCTGGACCAATGTTTTCGAAATAAGTTTTATAAACACAATGTTTATTTTACACTCTATATATTTTACAGATTAAAATGTAAATAACAGCAATATTTAAACCGCGGAACTCTTCAATAAAAATACAAAAAGATAAAATTGCAGTGATATCTTATTGCGCATTTCTATAATCCCTTTAATTGATTATATTAGAATAAATAAAATAATGATTCTGTAACCTGAAAAAAAAAAATTTTTTTTTTAAAACAGTAAAATTCATTTCACAAATTCAATTTTATCTAAAATTTCAAATCATCTTATATATTTTGTGATAAAACTTCGTAAAAAATTAAAACCAATAATATTTTAAGTATATAATCCTCACACTTTTCATATATCTTGTATAAAAATATTATCAAAGAAACTAATTTCTTTTTAAAAAGTAGGTAATATTATTTTTAAACCTGTTACAAGTTGGGGTGACTTTCCATAAACCCCGAAGGAATTTTGGATGAAATGGTGAAAATTCCAAACAAAAAAAGGGCTTTTAAATGTCTAAGAAATTTGCTCAGAATTTTATATTCCGATTTTGCAAATAAAAACAAAACTAAGTTTCCGTCAAATTACTACTAATAATTTACTAAAAATGCCAATACATTTAATCAATTAACTTTCAATTGAGAGAATAGTTGGTGTTAGTAAGTTTTTTATTTACTAAAATTTTGGGTAGTAGGTAAAAAAACATCTTCATAAGAACATGTTATAAATTTGTTTTGGATACAGAATATCATTTTATTCCGTGATTTAAACAAATGAAATATAAACCTAGTTTTATATAGAAACTAAGGTTGAACAAAGTTTGCGCTTTAAATATTAATATTATTACGTATGCTTAGAAACACAAGTTGTCAATACAATTATTACTCTTGTAATCAATTATAATTAAGAATTTGGGAACATGTAATTGAAATTCAAATTGCAAATGGGTGAAATGGATTGGCTTGGGTCTTGATCATAAAAATATAGCATGTGTTTGTAAAATCTGAACTAAACCAAATAACCGTTCAACGCTTATGATTTAAATCGGTTGAATTTCCGCCGAAGTTATTTTGCACGACCTAGATGGAAAATTGCCCTAAATTCCTCTTGATGTCTTCCTTATTATGAGTAGCGGAAACAGAGCCTTAAAAAATATGTTTTTCCACTTTCAATTGATATTTAATGTGCTTTCTTACGCTACGACGTTATTATTTATCCATAAAAGATTTTTAGATAGTAACCTTGAGTGCTTTAAAAATTTGTAAGAAACCACTCTAAATACATGTATATTTGTAAATGCCCAAAACTCATTAACATGAATGGCATTCGTTAAAATAGACTGATGCATAAAGCCTTAGACTAGGCATCTTGCCTTTGTATAAAAATGATTGAGGTATGCTTCACTGATGTATTGACGTATAATTTTTTGAAGGAATTTTATTTGAGAGTAACCATTGAGTCAAAATCAATCGTCCAGGGTTCTGGTTCTGTTTCACAGACAAAACTGTATAATATAATCTGCCCTAACACGGTCAGTTAATCAGATGACAATCCGTCGATTGATTGATAATATTGCTCATAGGTATACTTATTATCATTTTTAGATAAGTGGTCCATTGTATTAATTTGGAAACGGGTAAACTATTTTATTTCTTGTAATTATTTGTGTTTTACATCTTAACGAGCTAATAAGATTTTTTTAGGTAAACAGTATGGCTCTTGATAAGTGTGACCATCTTCAAAGAATTTTAATTAAAAACACAAAGATGACATCGTTATCTGAATTTTAATTTGAGACCTTGAACCGTAAGCACTGAATCTCACGAAAGCAAATATTATTTTAAGATGGCATAGCGGAAATTAAATTCGTAGCTTTTTCAACAAATACCACTACTTAATAATAATGATAAGACAAAATGGTTATAGTTATTTCATGCCCTCTTAAGTAAGCCGAGGGGTTATATTATTTTGTAATGACTATTTAAATTCAAAGAAAAGAGTACCCATTAGAACGAAAGGATTCAGGGGATACTTTGTTTCTCCAAAGAACTTTTATTATATGCGGGTTTACTAAACCGAGTTGCACATATTAAATTCACACTGTACAATATATGTTATTGGATTTTACTATTTAACTCTGTGTGGTAAATGGTGTCACATAAGTCTACATATAATACAAGAAATGATATATCTCTCTTATATTTTTAATTTAAAAAGTAGTATTTTGGTAAAACGACCTAAATTATATGATTATTTATAGAAATTATGTAAAATTGATAATAAAACCGTATATTTACGTGTTAAATTTTTGTTTTTAAGTACCGGTATGCTTTGTCTTTTACTTAGTCTAACATGAAGTTACATCCCCCTTTTTAGATGAATTTTTTAGCATTACCAGTCTTTTAAGAGTAAAGATATGTCCATATGTATATGGATTAGAAAGAATTATGTTTTTTTTATTGTATTTTTCTGAAGCAATTTTTCTTTTTTCCCCTTTATTTTCCACTCTGCCTCAAATTTTAAATTCATTGAACTTGTTGAATTGATTAAAAGAAGTTTTAATATGCATTTTTTTCAAATAATTTAAAAAATATTTTAATGCGATTTGTAATAGCTTTTATATTTTTTTACAGAAATAATGGAGTGGCCTGTAAGAAGGTCATGAAGTCAGCAGTGCTTTATCCTTACGGCGCGCTGCAGGGCGGGGGGTGCTGCCGGCTACACGCCAAGCATGCCGCCTACTGTAGCGCCCTCTATACTCTAGTAAGTATTTTTCTGTACTAAATAATAAAGTGGCCTTCTAGAAATCTATAGTACAAACGTGCTGCTGCTAGCCACACAGCAAGCATGCCGCCTACTGCAGTGACTGCAGTAAACTTTGGTCAGTGTTTTTCACAGCGCACGGACGCGCTATGAAACCAAATTCAGAATTCACAATAAAAAATAAATAAAAAAGTTTTTTTATGCATTTTTTTATTATTTTCAACTTATACACAGACAAATTTTGTAAAAAATGCGTTTTCAAAACCAAAAATGGTGGTCATGAAGTGCAAGGGGAACACTGTGAAATTATGCGTAAACCCGTTGCTTCAGTCATATTCCCGTATCTTATATTAGCGTGTTGCGAAGAATCCCCGAGTTTGGTGTGACCGTATGTAATGTTTAGGTATTTTTAATTAAATTGTGAAGTTAGTGATATATTTTGAATAAATTAAATACACATATTTATATAGAAATATTCGAAATATAGGCAAATTTTCGTACATTATTTTTGCCAAAAAAATATTTCGCGTTGATTTATAGCACACTTTTGCCCCCTGTCCTAGACATCTTATTTTGCAAAAAATGTTTCTTAATTAATCTTGTAAAAAACCTTTAATAATTATATTCAAGTTTATCCAGATTTTTGAGGGAAAAATTATTTACCTAAAGAAGTCATTTTAGTTTCCTTGCACATGTTTCATCAGATCTGTTTTTTTTTTTTTTTTGCAAAGTAAATTAATTTTTATCTTACAGGTTTATAAACATAACTACATGTATGTCTCGTAAAGAGCTTTATGACATTATAAAATATATATATATTTTTTTTAAACCAGTGCAGGTATTGTCGAAAAATATTGGGGAAACGCACTAGTTTGTAAATAATAAATCGTAATTTGTCAGGATTATTAAAAAAAAAAAAATGGATTGCTAGTCACCAAATTTCTAGCATATTTCAAAAAAACGGTTACAATATGGAATGGGGATTATTATTTTTGCCTCAGGTACGAACAACAGGTACGAATTAGAATAAGGAAAAACGGCCTCCATTTGATTTTTCAGATCCCTGCAAACAATAAAAAAAAATTGAAATATCGTATTTGACGTCAATTTGAGTTATGCTTCATAGATGGGACACAAAAAAATTAAACTGGAAATCAAATTGAGGTTTACGCATTTAGCAAATATGCCCTGGAAACAGCTGAAATGGTTTTTAAATTATATATTTGGTGTATAATGGCTACTTACTTATTATTTCATGGTCCTGATGTAAAAAAATTTGTTTTTTATCAATCGAAGAACTTTCAGAAACAGCAAGAAAGAGGCAAGAAATAAAGACGTGAAAATGTTTCGTGAGGAAATCCTCAAGAATCATTACCAACCAGGATAATATATTTAATAGGTTATTTATATATTATCATGGGATGCTTATGTATTTTTATTCCGAGATATAAAAAAATATCTCATAAGAAGCGCTGTGGTTGCTTATACTACCAAATTTTGAAAACGCAAAAGAGAGCAGTGCAGAAAAAAATATTAAAAATGTTGAAATAGAGACTAATGAGGAAGACAGTATTGTTGAATCTGATTCAACAGATAAAAAAGCAATATGATTTTGAACAATATAAATAAAATAAATAAGAAAATCCATAATAATTTTATTTATGTATACATTTTTTGTTACTTATTATGGCAAAACCTTCAACATGATTCAAATAATATTTTAAACTTATTTTAAGTCATAAACCGTTAAAAAATATTTTTATCGTTTTTTTTTTATTTGGGCCCACTGCGGGATTTTAAAAATCTAGCCTCTATTTATTTTTTTCAAAAAAAGTGACTAAGATGTATTTTCAACAAAATATAAACGTTTACATATATATTTTAGATTACAACATATCCCGCAGCTACAGAGCGCATGGACAGTTACGTATCTAGAACTTAATGATAGTTTAAGTTTATGTGATAATAGATTTAGTTAATTAATTAGCATAATAAACAAGTTATAAGTATACCGAACGTATTGCAGCAACAAAGCGCATGGGCGGATGAAGTTTTAGCAACTAAAAACGATTGAAAAAAATTACCAGAAATAATAAATTAAATTAATCGAGCATACAAATAAGTTTGGCAATGAAGAACTTCAGCCCCATGGGAAATTGGATACGTAAAATGTTTTGTCGCGCGGGGTAAAAAAATAGAGCATTCAATTGTACGGCAAAGTTTCTTGAAAATGTACGTCAAAAATAATAATTGAATAAAAATGCACTACTTTGAATGACGTCACGGGTTCATATGAATCAACCTATGATTTCATTTTTATTTTATTTATGCAAATATATACATATAAAAAAAAATACTTATGTATCCCAAACTCTATGAGGCCAAGGGTCCTGTGTTAATATGAGAGCTGTGGAAGATTTCCGGTCTGCTTGTTGTTTCTGGACTAATGGGAAGAACTGAATGAGAATAAGCGGAAATGAACCTCTGACGTCACACGCGGAGTTATTTCAGAAATACAAAACTTTCAAAAATCGTAGCGCTGATAATACGATGCATAAAAATTTTTTTTTTTTTTTTTGCTAAGTTTAGTAGTCAATTAACAAATAATAATAATATTTATAAAAAAAAACAGAGAACTTCTTCGTTGTAAATATACAACGGTACAAAAAGTAAACAAAAAAAACTAAACAAATAGAGCATTCCTCAACATAATATTATTATGGTTAGAAAAATGACAACTATGATTACAAAATGGTAACCATCATGATGTAATGGCTAAGGTTCCGGGTTCTATTTCCTGTGAGAACATAAACATTTTAAATTGTTGTCAAGAGTACGGTATTCCCTGCTCATTTACTGACATCTGGCTAACAACTCGGGCTGCGGCTTCCTGCAATGATTGCTTCCTGGTAAGTATAGATGCATAATGAACATGTCATTTTCTAGCAGGAGCAAACCGTGTATAGAAGCAATTATGCGCAGCCTACCATTATATTTGACTAACTATAATAGTGTTTTATTGTCACTTTATTTACTGAAAAACGGATTAAAAATTAACATTTATTTTAAATCATTTCCACCGTTTGTATTTTTATCCTAATATAAATATCAATTTTAATAAAACGCGCCAGCGCCTGCGGTGAGCCAAGAAACTAGCCGATCATTCCAGCTAATTTTTTTATTCAAATAAGTTTACAATATTTTGAATGTATTAACCCCAGTGCGGGTTTTCTTTCTCTTAGATTAAACTTGCAGATTACACAAACTATTTGAAGATTCTTGATTTGGAAAACAGTATTTCAAACATTGTTTCTTAAGTTATTTTTCTTTGAGATGGTACTTTTGACATAAGACCATAATTACTTTCATGCGTCATACTACAGGACATATAGCGCTCCACGCGGCCGTTTTTAGCACTATTAATTACTAGAACAATTCGGCCAGTTGACATTTCAATTGAATACCTAATATCGACTGAATTCATGGTGGTATTTTTTATTTATTTTTTAATGAATTATATATTAAAGTAATGAATTATATAAAATATCTATAAAATATAATATATCACGAAGTTACATCGTTTGAGTAGATTTCATGGATGAGAGTTTTTGAATCACACAGAACCACAAAAAAATATAAATTCATAGTATATATTTCTTATAGATTGGAAAACAATAGAATAAAGAATATTTGTACCAACATGGGAGGTTCATAATATAATGTCAGTAATATGTACTTCAGTTGAACAATATTTGGGTTAGTTTCATGATATGACGAAATATCCAACTTAATATTCTTGTTTTTCGAATATCAAAATAAAACAATTAGAATCCTGATAACATCTTGATTCTAATTGTTTTATATTGATATTCGATAAACAAGAATATTAAGTTGGATATTTCATCATATCATCAAACTAACCCAAATATTGTTATACTTAATGTCTTACTTTCAAATAATAAAATAATCTTTTAAGAAATGCAATAAAATTGAATTAGTTTTGTAGAAAATTGGACGAGGTGTGAATAATACCTTGTCATAAGAGGAGGATTTAGAGTAGACTGTATTGTAGGGAAAGGAAGGTTGCGCAACTCCACTAACCTGCTGATGATGAGGCGTGACGTATGCTGGAACTTAGCTGTCGTGAGACGCTGGCACAGCTTGTATGGAGCTGGCGTTCTAAATGAAAGCTGGGACAGGTCGCTTCATAAAAGATTCGTAAAGCACTTCACTTGGTTAATAGTCGATTAGTACGGCTATTTTAATGTTGTTTCCGGCACTCGCACGTAGAAATTTTGTTGCGTGGAGTGCGCTAGGAAATGGGAAAGATAGGTAATAGGTATATTATATATATATATATATATGTATATATAGATCAGTTTAGCGTTGGTCCGAACGAGTTTTATTTTTTCCCTCATAAAATTAATTATTAATTGTAATAAAAATAATAGATTGTTATTTTAAATAATTCATAATAAAAAAGCTAAAATGCGCTGCTAATGAAAAAAATAATTAAGGGATTTAAAACGAAGACCTTGTGTTATTTTAAAGAGACCGAAAAAATAATTTTGGTTTCGATTGTTATAATCAACCCTTCTAAATACCCCGAGGTGACAAGCCTCTTCCTTTGTTTAAGCCTTTAGTAAAACAAACAAATATTATAATAACTACCCCTTTGATACGTTTTTACCATTATTTTAAATCTTATTAAAGCTAACTACCGATCCCCTTTAAATAAATTTTTAAAAAAAGCTTTCAGTTTTTAGAATAAAATTTTAAAGAGTGACTGTAATCAAATGTACGAGCTTCTAAAATATAAAATTAACTTAGATTGAAAGTTACTTTTCGTTCTTTTTTATTACTTTGTTAATGTTTAAAATAATATAAATGTAAATTATTGAGTACCTTATCATTTGAAACATCGCATTTAAGTTCGTATCGGACACCATATTTAGAATTTTAAATTTTTAACATTAAAACTTAGTTTAAAAAGAAAGTCCGGCACGCTGCTCTACGGACAAGAAATTTATGTACATTACATTGTTTTATGAATTTAGTTGCATGTTAAATTAAGACGGTTTTTTCGTTTGCCAGTGTACGTCCGGCACTCTGCCAGTACGGGCGCGTGCGCGTCGGTAACAAAGTTTTTTTGTTTATAAAGCTATATTATCACATATACAAATATGAACACAATACAAAAAAAAAACACAACAATAAATACCAAATCCTATACATAAAGTTCCTAATTCAGTATTTTTTACAGCAAATGACTTTATTATCCACTGCTACAAGTTATGTATAAAACGGATCTTAGTCATTACAGTATTTATTTAATCGCTGCGCATTTTCTGCTATTTTGCTAAATTTACATACATTAATTTTCATCAAATTTATACCCTTTTAAGCTCATTTGTTCATCTTCATTCATCATTCATTCATAACAAAATGGAAAGTACCGCATTCAATTATTTAAACAAAATACCGACGTGATAATATTTATTTTATCACCTTCTACAAATTCATTGATTGAGGAGGAAAAATAATACCCCCAAAATGAGTAAGAAAACACGCTTATTTGTATATCCACTCGTACACAGTAAAAGGACAAACACCTTTGTATTACGAATGAAATAGTTCTCTCGTCAATCTAAAAGAGTAGTAACAATCAATAACAACAGGCTCTTGAATAGCTACATCAAGAAGAAATAAGAACTTCACCAAAATTCAATCCAAGAAAGGAAAGCGCTTTCTTTTAAGTGCCTATAAATTATATTGAGTTCTGAAAATATCCAAACATTCCGCATAACAAGTTTATTTTTTTCCAAGTAAAAAACGTCCTGTTTTTTATTAAAACTATTTTTCAACTAAAAGTGCTTCATTAATGAACTCGTTAGAAACTAATAATATAAGGTGTTCGTTAATTTTGTGGTAAAAATTAAGGAAGTTTTATACGCAGACTTATATGAGAGTCATTCACAAAATAAGGTTTCCATATTTAAAAAAAAAGCAGTTTTATTGTTTTCATGGTATTATACATCATTTAAAACTTAAAACTAATTATATTTTTCTACATAATTGCCGTTTCTGTTTAAACACTTTTGCAGATTATGCTCCAACTTTTGTATCCCCAAGTCATAAAATTCTGCCGCCATTCCTTTGAGAAATCGAATAACCTCATCCTTGAATTCATCATCAGTATAGAAGCGCCTTGAATTCATCATCAGTATAGAAGCGCATTCCACCCAAGTGTTCCTTTAATTTTGAGAATAAGTGGTAATCACAAGGGGCTAGGTCCGAACTGTAGGGTGGGTGGAGCAAAACATCCTAGCCGAAATCTGTCAGCAGTTCTTGAGTTTGATTTGAGACATGAGGTCGAGCGTTGTCACGAAGAAGCCTCACATCACTGGACAATCTTCCTCTCCGGCGGTTCTGGATCGCACGTCTCAGTTTTATAATAGTGTCGCAATATCTATCGGAGTTTATTGTTGTTCCATGTGCCAAAAAGTCGATCAACAGTAGGCCTTTTCTATCCCGAAAGACGGTTGCCATGACTTTCCCAGCAGACTACATCTGTTTAAACTTCTTCGGCTTCGGTGAAGTTAAATGACGCCATTCACACGATTGCTGCTTGGTTTCGGGGGTGAAGTGAAACAACCATGTTTCGTTGCCTGTTATGATGAAATCCGAGATTCTTCGTTGTTGTCTTATTGATTTATTTAAAAATTTATATACATAATGTAAAAAGAAAGAAATGGGTAGAAATTATAAGGAATTCAAAGAAATAGTCTGCTTGGGATCCAACAAAACCAATGTTGTTTGTAAATATTCAAAAACTTTTTTTTATATACTAAAAAATAACATCCATCCATTTTTTTGTATCCGCTTTCTCAGCGAATGCAAACCTGGTGATGAATAAAAAAAACCCTTACGCTTCTAAATTTTTTTGTACTTAATAAATTGAAGATTTTGTGAACATAAAAACCTTCTCGCGGCAAAGTTGTACATTTATCTGAAAACCGCACGTAAATCGCTCGAGTAGTTATCGAATCCATCGAGGACAACCATTCGAACAATGCCTTTTATATATAGATAGATAGATAGATTTATCACGTTGTATATTATGGTTGATAAAGATGTACTCCAATTATTTTTAGCGAATCGGGTTGTGGTCCCGTGGTAGAGTTGTGGGCTCACGGGCCAAAGATCCAAGGTTCAAATCCCACTCTACCACAACTCGATTTCCATTTTTCAAGCACAAGTTATTTACGACATTTATTAAATGATCTGAAACTTTAAATATTTGAGTAAATAATAAGAACTCACTCACCCTTTGATGGAGGAGTTTAGTGGGATTTTAATATTAATTATGTCCCGATGAAGAGACGGGTGCATCTCAAAACCGGTAGACGTAGAAAAGACAGTAAGTGAATCTTATCCCAATTTACGTGCCCGAAAAATAAAAATTAGAAAATGTATCATCATCCCCCTTGTTATATTAAATACTTACCCTTTATATCGCTTTTTTTTATTGAATTTCATAACTGATAGTTTTATTACTGTTAATATCGCAATCATATTTTTTAATTACATCTTGTTTAAAATCTACTGTCAATATTAATTCTCGAGATCCGCACTCGCCTGGGTCTCGATCAACGGTTACCTGTTCTTCAAATACTGTTATTTTTTCTTTCAATTACTCTGAGCATGTTTTTGGATATTTTATGTACTTTTAATTAGTTAAAGAAAATATTTTTTTCAATATTACTTTTCTTACTGTATTTTGTTTTCTTTTTTAAATCAACTTTATTTTCTTTTTTTATTGCTTTTTATCTGTATTTTTTTTAAATTCTTTAAAAAAAAATTTTCCCTTTTTAAAATCATTTTTTTTGCATTTGAGTGTGTTTTTATTCTAAATTTTACTTTTTAAATAACTTTTAGTTTTTTTTTCGTTTCTATTATTACTTTCAATTATGGAAATATTAATAGGATAATATAACGTTTTTAAACCTTAATTATTTTTTCGCGTAATTACTTTGAGCATGTTAAAATGTATTTAATTTTGATTCTATAATAATATCATTCTTGTACTTGAAATAATATAAAGTGGGTTATTGATAAATTCAGCACGAATTATAAAATAGAAAATTTACTAGTCCATTAGAATAAAGACTAATTTTGGATACTCTAAAACTATGAAATTGTACTGAATGTTTGTGAATGAAAGAAAACGAATTAAAAAATATCATCATAATTGACCATTTCGCTTATAAAGTTGTTGCTGCAATTTGATTATATTCTAATTGCGGCCAATCGTTATAATTTAAAACGTAAAGGCAAGACGATCGGTCTTACGGTTCAGATGCAGTTCAGAACCATGAAACATTTCAGTAAAGATCACCTTAAAAATTGAATATCCACATAGTTCTATTTTACACAATGAACTGTATTTTTCATTTCACGCGGACGGAAAATATAATATAAACATATTGACATACATGTTTCAAACGGCATTTGTGGCTCCATACTGAGGAAATTCACGCTGTGTTGAGTTTCTCATCAACAGACGTATCGGGTTATGTTACAGTTCACTTCATCGGACCTGATAATACATGTATTTGGAAAGCTGCCCAAAACTTGTACCTGCATGCAATATCCAATTATTTTAAAAGCAAAATTGATTTGTATTTTTAGCAAGAAAATAATATTTTGCATCAGAATTCATTTCAAAAGAATAATATACACTAACTCAATTTATTTGAATAGTGTTAAAAAATATAAATAAATAAAATATTTAAATGACCAATATAATATCTATAGTCTTGTAGTGTAATGGAGAGCGCGTTTATCTACCATTCAAGAGGTATTTTAAAGGGTTTTTTCACACCAGCATATTTTATTGTCCCTGGACAATAAAATATGCTGAAGCTAACCTGAAGCGTACGACTGATCATCTTACCTTCATGTAACAAAAAAACATGTGATCAAGATACACTGCGAATGGTGTACCAATGCAGTGCTCTATGCACCATTAGGTGCGGAAAAAAAAAGATGATGATAATGATGAGACTAAAGTTTTCAAAGTTGTTTTGCTGAAGAGGAAGTTTAGCGTTTTTTTATTATTATTTAGTAACAAACTAATGAACACGAACAAATAAATATGTATCGTATTATCACCGCTTTTTTTTTTTAAATTAAGTATTTTTGAAATCACTCCGCGTGTGACGTCACAAGTTCTCTTCCGAAAATTCTTCTTATTGGTTAATTGGCTTCCCATACACCGAAAATCCATCTATAAAATAATTGACGATACATAAAAACCATCAAATTAAGAATAGTCTATGTAGAAATCATATACGCACATCGAACTGAAGGCAATTAAACTACTCATTAAAGAGTTGCTTTACGTTTTGACCATTAGTTCCTTTGTAAACGTCGCTTAGTACGCAATTCCCGATTTAAATTAAACTATGCTGTGTTTTGTCGTT
This sequence comes from Micrasema longulum, assembly GCF_059751315.1. Taxonomy (NCBI): domain Eukaryota; kingdom Metazoa; phylum Arthropoda; class Insecta; order Trichoptera; family Brachycentridae; genus Micrasema; species Micrasema longulum. Next base: position 375,411 of record NW_028278282.1, read on the forward strand.
TTAAAGTGTAGAAATACTGAAGGGATCAAAAAGAAACATGATGCAATCGCATTTCATGTGTAAGTTGCAAATTCACAAATCATATTACTAAATTTTTTAATTATTTTGCCATCTATCAGAATGTCAAAGAGAACAAAATGGTCATTTTGTTATTGTTGTCAGGGTAGTCAATAAAGTTACGCTGCTTTGCTCATCTAATGGGAGAACTAACGAGAATTGGACCTCTTGGATTGAACAATGCCATGGTGGACATTTGACCGACATTATCTTTAAAAAATAATGGCATCAAATATTATTTAACATTACATCCGCTTTATATAAAATAAAATTTGTTTAATTTTTAAAGTTCAAAGTTAAATAACTCTTATTAAATAGTCTTTTACTTATCTACTCTGTTGTGTCAATCAATGTTTTCACGTGTACAGTAAAATTTTAGAGACATTTGTTTTTTTTTTTTTTAATATAATTATCTTACATTTATGTTATGATAATATTGTTCACGATCTGGCAATATTACGCAGCGACTTCACGCATGCGCACGGTGAAAGTGGGGCAAAGTGGTGGGCGATCGACGGTTTTTTGGACACAGTCCGATATATTCAAATATTATTCTACACGCCTTCTATATATTATAATTCTATGGTAAAAACATTGAAAAAAAAATGGTATAATTTAATTAAAAAAATTTAAGTCATCTTAGATGTGTGTGTGGATAAGATCTTTAAAAAATATTTCATTAAGTAGGCTGTGCCAACCATTTCAATTTGTAAATTATAAAAACACAAAAAACATTATTTTTCCTGATTGCTTTCGTGCCTAAATTGTTTTGTTCAATTTTGTGACGGAATAACGTATTACATTATTTTTACTAAGTCATCTGTCGCAATATGGCTTTATATTTGACGAAAAACTCATTTTCCATATGACGCGACGCATCCCTTGTGTATCGCTCGGGATAGGTTGTCGCAACCCTTATTTTATTTATATTAGTGAGGATTACAGGCTGATTTTGGAAATAAAATATTGTTTCAAAATTTATGAGCAAATGAAAGATACGTTTAAAAAACTTACTCATTTTTTTGTTTATTTTTCTTTTACTGCATCTCTAAGCGGATGATAAGCCAAGTCTTTTAATGGACCTTGAAAATTATTAGCTTACAGAATTTGGAAGGTTTTGATTAATAAATTAACTCAATATATATCTTACATTCTGTGTAAAGTTTAATTCCGAGCGGATAAAGATTACAGTTCTGTGTTTGAAATAGAACTGGAATCTTGGATGAGTGTTTTCGACTCGATAGCTTCTTTCAAGTATATTCATCTGGAAAAAGAAAACTGAGTGAAGATAAGTCCGCAAGGTGGTTTTAGACTGCAATATGTTATTATTCCTTGATTTCTTAAGTTAAAGATCTGTTACTTTTTACCATTCTGATAAAGTTTGTAAAATTATAAATCAATAGTCAAAGTTCATTCCACCACATTTCCAAAATCGTTTTAAGAGCGTGATTCTTCCTTTTTTTCTCTTTATTTCAATAAACGAGTTTTTTTTTAAACTTTAAATTTTATGTACCGAGATTATATATAGTATAATTAAATTCCACGACTTTCACGGCCCTTTTCTCGGAAAATTTGGCTAATTATACGGAGAGCCTTTGTCGGATATTGTCATTTATTCTCACGACCATATTGCAAACATTAATGGCAGCAAAAACTGCATTTATTTTTATCACTATAAAGTATGTCTATTACAGCATTTAAAAAATAAATGACGTAAGATTAGGTTATAATTATTGTTATTTATAATTGTTTTAACTCCGATGGCTTTCATATAAGCCAACAAAAGATAAGTCCCAAAATCAAGTTGATCGCAACACCACACACTAAGCGGGAAATTTTTTTTTAGTAAATATGCATTTCTTCTTTTCTCCAAACTACTTACAGCATTCCCAGTGTGAAGTCTGACGGGTACAACCACGGCAAATATTTGTAATATCTTAAGTAAGGATATCTTTTTTTTTCCAAACCATCCCCAGCATATCGAAGTACTTCAACTCCAGGGGCGCCCAGATCAGAAATCCTCACTCAAGTCTGCTTCACACCAATGAGTTTTAAAAAAACATACGAACACGAGTATTCCAGAACACCTTTGCTGTTTGGAGAACAAATTTAAACATTTTGCACGCATTATCACAGACGCATTTAGCTTCAAACATTGCTCCAAAGTCTTTGACAGTGTCAGTTTGCTTGAGGGAACAATCTCCCATACATGACCGCATACAAATAGTTTTTAATGCCCTAGTGCAGCGATTCTCATTTTTTTTACAATGGAACCCCAATCGATCCCCATGTCGACAATAAAAAAGCAAATTGACATAAATTAAATTTTAAAGTACCATGTCACCTTGTTTTTTGCATATCGTAATGTTCGACTTAAAGAGAATGACAGTATTTTGAATTGGAAATTTTTGCAGCACGTATTGAAGTGAAGATTGTATGTGAAGAATGAAACTGTTTCTCAGTTTTGCTATTAATAGAACTAAAATTAAGTTTAATGTCCAACAGTTGAATACGGAGATTTGCACCCGAGCAGCACACAATCTAGTTCTGAACTTGTTTTTAGTGCAGGCAAAAGCTGAAAATATAGTCTCACATCGGTAAGTCATTACAAACGAAAGCAGAACTATAATAGCCTTTACAATGACTGCAGGGTATGTATTTTTCTTTAAGTCCAATCCAAAAGTCATTCATATTTGAATCAACTGATTCAAATTTTCGTTTTGGAGACGATAAATTCTTAATATAAATCAAATTTTCACACTCCGATACAATAAATATTGATGGTTTGGTCTGATTTTCGAATGAATTCTGAATCCAGACGATGTCTTGTAACTTCTCAGGATTTTTTGAGGTTCAATTGTCAGTAGGGTCGCAGTGAGTCAAATCTCGCAGGAAGGTGTGATTTTATAAAATGCTGCGAACGTCCAGTTGAATTCCACCGGCAACACTTCTGAATATTGCGACATGTAAGCGTCCATTTCACAAACACTGGGTATTGGGATCACACTCATAACGGTGTGATCACGAAAAAGACCGAGATGATGAAAGGCGAGTTTCTGGCATCTCAAAACCAACCAGCCAAGGGAAGGTAACCCTGACTGACTAATTCACCAGAGAAGGCAACGGGAAACCACTCGGGTCATCTTTTCCCAGGAATCACTATGGCAAGTACATCTAATAAGCAGTTGTCCTGGTTGCGAAATATAAAAGTAGCGCAGGATCGAGATGCTTTTGCTGTTGTGATCATCAAAGTCAAAATGAATCTGACAAGGCGCCGCAAGAAGACGAGATATGTAGATTTATGGTTTTTTTCCGAAACCCCTGTGACCCTTCTACGGAACCCCAGGGTTTTGCGGAATACCTTTCAGGAGCCGCTACCCCAGCGTGTGATAAAACATAACATTTAAAAACATTAAAACTTGTTTGTTTTTGAATTCCCCAATCTAATAATTAAATCACTTCTCAGAAGTTAAAATCTTGTATTTGTCTTCAAAAAAATTGATAAAATTAAAATATTGCTTGGTTGTTTTACAAATGGTACATTTTTAGGTATAATTTTAGTATAACATAACAGTACTTTTATGTGAATATTTAGTATAATTCCACTACAATGCGCTTTTTTGTTTCAGAACATATCCTTACTCGTAGTACTTCTTTACACTTGGAGGATAGGAGTTAATATAAAGAAATATGGCGATCTAGAAGATGTATACTATGGTAAGACATAATTATTAATACTAATAAAATTATCTTTATTTTTACATATTTTATACCTACGTTATTTGCAATTTTAATAAAACGTTTGAAAAATGAAATTAAATTGAAAATAAGGAAAAAAAACGAAATAAGAAAACTAATTTGAATGCCATCGTATGTCTTAGGGTGGCTGGACACTAAAATTGAATGCAATAAATCGTGTTCTTAAAATGTTTTATTTTAATTACGTACACAAAAATAATAATACTGTCTCCGAGGTGTAATTTCTAATATGTTGGCAAATGCGTATTGTAGAGTTTCTGCGAGAGCTAGCACATGCACTGGCACATGCGGTGGCGCGTGATCCGTCAATTTTTCAACACATCATAGAGCGCTGGCTGAACGCTTGGCAACGCGTCCTAACGTTGGGAAAGCTTTTATTACGCTACGAATTACGCTTTGCCATCGTACTGGCCCACGTATTGGCCCTTTAAACTTGCTTCATGCGCGAGATTTACAGGTTTGTTTTTTGGTAAAATTACAATCACTTAACGAGATTATTCTCGAACCCGGGCTCGGTATAAAATGGAATTAACAAAATTTTTGTACGATATTGTAATATTTGTATAAAAATTTGAAAAAGTTTTTTTAGTAATTCAAAATTAACCCCCCCTCCCCACCCACGATATAAATAAAGTAAATATTTCAATAAGTAAAACCCGTAAATATGTTTCTAATAATATGCAATATATATGATTGTTAAGTGTTCAAGATTGTTAGTGATAATTCTCGATTGAATGAGTTCATTGTAATTTATTATAGAAATAAAAGACAAGTAATACTTAAATTCACGTATTTGGAATAACCAGTGACCAGTTTCATCGCTTTCACAAAATCTTTCATTTGACCAGTGCATAAATTCTTTGTTAAAAAAATTTTTTTTTTCTTCCACTATTGTAGATAACTTTGTAACACCTCATTGCAATACGGGTCCTGGGTATTTAATGGTATAATTTAAAAAAAGGTGGAATGTCGTTTTGCATTATAAATTCTTCTTTCTTTTATTTATGATTTTATTGCAAAAAAATAATAAACATACTTAATAACAGGGAATCTATATAAAACTAATTAATGTCAAATGAAAACGGAGTGTTCTCTGTTTATGATAGTCTCCATCTAACATGGCACAGCCTGTTCTAAGATGGAAATATATTATTATTTAAAAAAAACATTGACAATTTCCTAATTTTTTAATAATGATGCACAGTTTACTTGTAAAAACCTAGAATACTGATATTTATCCTTTTGAAATACTTCATGATTTTGAATCGCATAATATTGTAACATACGATTTTACTATACTATGTCGTAATGTATTCTCAAGGTGAGTAGATTGACCATAAACCGGTAAAAAAGGATAGTTTAATACCTTACTGATTCCAGTTGGTTATGCGCAATCGCCATAGAAAATTTTTCAATAAACACAGAATAAAAAATATTGTTAAATTGAATTGGTGTGCTCCTCAAAGAAGGCATAAAATTTTATTAATATTACTTTCTTTTGTGGTTATATTGGATCCTTTGTTCGTTCAAGGATAATAAATGATGAAGTGGTCGAATTAATTGTCCTTTCAGGCACCGGGTCAACGACAATGCGAGCTTCTGTGATGTCCTTACATCCATGCCAAGGATCTCCATCTAATTCTGTAGAGTTCTCGGCGACAACTTGAATGATTATCATTAATAATGAAATTCTTGTGTGGGGTTGGGCGTTTTGGCCTTTGTTGCAATTAGAATGGAATTTTACAATAGAGAGAGAAATATTAATCAAGGAAGATAATAGCTATAATCCTCGTTTACCTAACATAGCTCTTTACTTATGTTTGTAAATTTATTACGTTGTTTCGTAATTTCAATGCAGGTATCTGAATTATATCATAATTCTGTCAGTTTTATGATGTTGTCAAATACAGCGATAAATAACAGCGTTCATTGTACAAATTTGATGATACATATTATATCAATATAGTGACATACACACGATGTCAATTAGAGAAATTTTCACTTGGTTCTAAGTACAAAGGTAAAATATGTACCCAATATAGTAGTTAGAGTTAAGTGTTTTGAAATAAACTAAAAAGCAAATTTATGCCAAAACTTCAGGATGAAAATGTTGGATTGTGTGTAATATTGTGATAACTTTGTGTCAACCGATTAAAGCGCTAAATTTGCTATAAAACACTCACAATTTATGAAAAATAAACCTGGATTGGTTTGTTAGAATTGCTTCCACGAGCTAGTAAGGTCTTAATTTGCGCTTGGGCAGACTTGTAAATTTGGTAGTAGTAGTCTGCCTTATAAAAAGCAACATATTTATGTAGCTCCATATTTTAGACGGAGCAAAATTAGGTTAAATCGAATTCATCTCAGATCACTACAATTAACAACATACTAATTTTAAAAACATCTGTTGTAATTACTAGAAAGATTTGTTAACTTAAAACTGATTTTATTTCATTAAAAAATAAGTACTGATTGTTCAAAAGTCTAATTTTTAGGAAAGCATTGGTTTCATCAAATATATGGACGGACCACGCATTCTACACACACTATAAGTTTTCTGTATCCGGGCGAATAAAGAGTATGAAATAAAACCAGAACCCCGGACAAGCATTTTGGACTCGACAGTAACTCTTAGATAAAAATATTAAAAAAAGAAATCGACCAATGAGTTCGTGGTTGACGCGTTTGTCAAACATGCTTAAGGTCGCAAGTTTGATTCCTAAAAAAGTCGAGATGAAGTATTGATTTTATATTTTCTCTAACATAGCTATTCTTATTGGAGCTGCGCTGCATTAGTGCTTTTTTTAGAATAATTATTATGTATTACACCAACATAGCACTGTGTGCAAAACAATATTAATAAATGTATAAATGACGATGGATTTACACTACAATTTTTCATTATTCTTTGACTGACATCTGAAGGGTAAAACTGATATATATTTACCATACCTTAAATATAACAAAACAATCAGATACGCTTTTATTTTAATAAAAAGATATTTTGTGAATTGGAAAAATAAAACGTGGAATATTACATTATAATGACATTAACAAAATATGTATAAGTGATTTTTAACTGGCGTTTTTAATATCACAACTTGCTTGATTTTGAATAAAATACGAGTTGTCGCACGTGATGTAAATACTATTTCTGAAATGAATTTAAAAATGAGAACATTGCGCATTCATTTCACGATGATTCATAGTTGAAAAAAATTCATAATGTTTAAAAAATACTTTGAATAAGATATCATAAATCATACAGTAGAAAGAATAGCGTGCTTTGTCATTTTTATGTACAAAAAATACTGTATGATGAAAAATAAAAAATATTTATTCAAAAAAGATCAACTAAGATGTCACAGGATATGCGATACACGGTTGAGTGTATACGAACGTGCTTGGAAAGTTCAAGGGGTATAAAACTTATTATTCTGCACAGATAAATGGAAATTGTACTTGATTTATGAAGAAAGTTTCGGTAAAATGAATAAAATATGAAAATTTTCCATTCCGATATTGCTCTTATGCCGCCCTAATCGTATTTCCATGTAGCAGGGTATATGGGAACTCTAAAGGGGTACTCGTATTTAGTGAGAAGGCATATTATAATCAGCAGATCAGAATGTGCCTTTATATAGTACAGAGTATAACATATAACACTTACGCCAGTCAATTGTTTACACTGATTCGTTTTGAAATAATATTTTAGGAGTAAGCAGCCTATCTGTGTCTGGGCGAAAAACCAGAAACCTGGACGAGTGCTTTTGAATCAATGGCTACTCTCAGGTAAAATCGAAAGAAAATAAATGAAAATAAGTCCGCTTCGTAGTGTAGTCGTCGAGACAACAATAATTCCGCCTGAATTTGATTCCTAGTAGCTTAAGGTTAAATTATCGGTTTTTATGGTGAGTCCACACTGCAATATTTAATTGTTTCTGGATTTGTACCGAAATCGTAGGACATATCACCTTATCTTCTAAGTAACAAAAATTACCAGATACGATGTCTGTATGTAATTGGAGTGCCAATGTAGTATCTTATGCACCATTTAGTGCAGAGACAGAAATGATAATAATTATGAAAAACTTTTCAATATCATCTAAACAGGGTAGCTGGAGAAGTGACGTCCAAAGGTAAAACGTTGGTGCCTTATATTTTTTTTATTTTATTTGGGATTTTTACAGCTGTTACATAATCAAAATAAGTAAAAAAATATTAACAATACTAGAGCCAATTAAAAAAATCCACTGTAAATCTAATGACACATAATATATAAGAAAAGAGTTGACGTAATTGTATGTGTGTGATGTTTGTATTCATGTGTATGTGAATGTGTGTATGCGTGAAAGAATGAGGGAGAGGATGCGTGTGTGTGGGTGCGTAAGTATAAAAAATAATTGTTTAAAACTTGTAATTATATAAAAATGGCACAAGAAAGAGCTTGGTAAAAAGTTTAAAACCTTTTTGTTAAAATTCAAATCAAGAAATGTTATAAATTGTATTTTTTTAAGTATATTACATTTCAAAACCGTATTCTGAAAAAAAATATTTTATTTTAAAATTTAACTGATACACACTGAATGAATAATGTGCGACGAGTCCCATACAATACGAGTACGTAGGTAACCATAAAATGCAGTAAATACGATATAATGTCAACAATAAAATAAGGTTTGACAATACGCGAACGTTGATTCAAAACGAACATACAAATACATATTTAATGCACCTACATAATATATAAATAAGAATAACATATAAGTTTGATAGACAAGATTCGAATTATAAAAATCAGGTGTCTCAAACAGTTGGCCCGCAGTACGGGGATACTTAATTATATTAAAAGATCTTCTCACAATATTGAGGGGTATACGAATCACCCCCATGTATGTCCCGCAATATTAAGTAATTTATGAGCTATGATTTTTTTATTTAGTTTTTGAAAATTTTCGACCTGATCAGTTTTTTTTAAAAAAATTCTGGAAAGTTTTTTTAGGATTCTACTTCGGTATCTTTAGAGGCTGATTTCAGCAAATAAAAGCCTATTAAGTAATATTATTCCAAAAGTTTAGAATTTAGCGCAGTTTTTAAAATTACTTAAAAACTAAAAATATGACATTTAGATTTTTTATTTAAAGTTGAGAATTCAATTCTGTCTCGCTCGAACTTAAATTTTGCATTTTAGGTCAAAACTTTTTTGGTTTCATTGATGTTACGAAGCTGATTATTTTATGCGTGAAAGTAAAACAAAAAAAGAGTTAAAATTTTTTTAATGGAAAAACCTTCCAGAAATTAAAAACAAAAAAATAAAAAACCGATCAGTTCAAAAGTTATCAAAAACCCATTAAAAAAATCACTACGCGAAAACTAGGCAAAATCACGGAACATACATGGGGGTGATTCGGACACCCCTCAATATAAGGCATCTTCATTTAACCTATGGACGTCAGTTCTCCGGCCACCCTGTATATATTTTCAGGATAATACCGAGATACCCATGATTAAAAAAAAATTAAACACTTTATACACGTTCTTGTTGGCTTCGTGGTGTAGTGGTCAGCGCATTTGCTTACCATGCAGGTGGTCTCGTATTAAATTAAAATTACGTATTTAAATTAAAAATGAAGATGTTCCGTCTATTTTTATCAAACTATAAATAAACAAGTTCATGGTCGGGTTAGCGTAACATTCATACATATTATTTGATGTAAGTTTTAATAATGCATTATTACTTTGATTGCAGGAGTCCAGATTGCTTATTTTGCCATTATCGGCACGCAGCTGTTCATGATAGGGCTAAGTGCAGTGCTTTTCTATGGAATATACAAGGTAAGGGTCATTCATGTTTATTTTTAAACTCCCCCATCAGAAACGATAGATTTATAGAAAAATTGCTTGAGTTGCCCTGAGGTACAAATCACTCATAATTTATTTATTACCAAATCTGTTTTCAAACTGAATTAAAATATTTCTACTGCATGAAAATCTTTGGCGAAAAATTTCGGATTAAGAACTAATATTAAGATTTAAATATATTTGCATATTAATAAAATATGAACGTTATTTGATCAAGAAACGAATACGGAATTATTTTTGAGTAAAATGGCACAGTACTCATTAATTTTTTAACTATATTTTCAGTGACTTTCTCAAATGCTTGTGCGATAATTGTTTGGATAAAACACTATTCTATCTGTTGACTTTTTTAAATTAAGTAGTTAAAACCTATATTGAAGTGGGTGAGATTCATCAGGCTGAATTATTTCATCTACTAGCAACGCCAGGAAATACTATTAATTTTCATGCTTCTTTTTTACCAGTCAATTTAATCAACAATATTTGGAGAATATCCAAATATTTTTATACAAGAGTTCATAAGATTGCGAAGTTTAAATGCCTGAACTTCCATTTTTTATACTCAAAAATATTTTCCCTCTTTGTTACAATACATTTAAATCTTAATGACTCTCCTCGGAGTGAAATCTAGCCTTGTCTACGAACTCTACATTTGGACATACTCAAAACTTTGTCGAAAAATAAAACCCTTGAAACCGGTGTTACTTTTAGGATTAAGATACAGATAAGGATAAAAAATCTCCCAAAATATCAAACTAATAAACTTCAATCTGTTTTCAATGCAGCAGCAAGGCTTATTACGGGAGTAAAAATAATATTCTCACATCTCACAACATCTTCGAGATTCGCACTGGTTAACAGCCCAGAGAGAATAAAATACAAGCTTTGCTGGACAGTATTCAAATCCCTTCATGAAATGGCTCCAAAATACCTATCGGACCTTTGTATTAGGGAAAATACATGTCAAAAAAAATCTTTTCTTAGGTCAGCATTTGATTCAAGAAGAGGAAAACTTGTCGAAATCCGGCGCTCCCCAAACACTAGATTTGGATATCGTGCTTTTGCCGCCGCCGGCCCCTCTGTCTGGGACCAATTGCCTTCAAACTTCAGTTTAGATCCCAACTAAAATCCCACTTTTTTAGACTATCATACCCTCAATTTTAAATATGGAAATATAATATATCACTTTAGTTTAATATAAGGAATGATTTTGTGTTTTTTTAAATATATTTTTTATTTCCTTTTTAACTACTATAAAAAATACCATTTTATCTTTTACAGAATATTTTATTTTTTCTTTCTTATGTTATACAAAAATATTAAAACTGTCCATTATTTATTATAGGAGCAAACATTCATTTACATTTTCTTGTATACCCACGAAAAGGCCATGCCTTTGTGGGATTTTTCGTTTACTATTTTTCGTTGATATGTAATAATGCTTTATTTTTTTAATACTCTGTTTTATTATTATGTTTATTGTAAGAAAACAAAAAAAAAAAAAATAATAAAAAAAAGTTTATTTAGAATGTAAGTTTAGGTATACAATTGTAAAGCGCCCTTGAGGTGATTTTTTACAAAAATGGCGCTATATAAATCAGCCAAATATTATTATTAAGAACAGGATAATAAAAAGAGAGAAAAAGATGTTACGATATTATATAGGTATGCGCAAATAATCGATTATAACACAATACGTTGAAAAGAAAATTATATCATCGATCTTCGAACACAAAGTAGGTAGGAATAATATACATTTCATTGCTTTATGAACAAAATAGAAAGATTGAGAGGTCATACTCATCTGCGACACATTTTCTTTCTATGTTCCATGGAATTAATCTTCAGAAGTATCGCTATAATATTTCTTCTCAAATCGAATAATCTTTCTCCTATCGATTGTGTCATCCATCTTTATGTCAATCTCTTTCCAATCTGCGAAATGTTCGCATTCGTTTTTATAGATATTATGTATTAACGATAATGGCCGATAGAGTTGGTTGTAATAACGTTATCGCATAAAATCCGTTAAATGTACCCGTTTCAAGAGGCAATTACATCAAGATTGGACAGTAAAATATTAAGTACATTGCTTCCGAAATGTTGTTTTAAGTATACGGTTTAATCATCATTCTTAAGGAGCTCAGATGTTTCAGAATAAATAAAAAAAAATACTTAAGTAATCAAATAATGTACGAAAGATAAATAAATCTAATCACCAAAATGAGCCCTTTAGAATATCGAGTTACGAAAAAAATATATATCCGAAGACCCACGATGCAATATTTTCCCCTTTTCACATAAACAGTTCGAGTAATTGACATAAAGTTTCTCAAAATGATATATTATGTAGTTTTTGACAAATAAGTCTCGAAAATTGTTTTGTCGTATGGTTGAGATACGGTTTTCTAAGAAAACTGTGCCATTGTCTGTGTGTGCCAGATGTATGTCTTAACGGTGACTTAAGATAGTAATTCTTGTGTAGTTGTGATGTCACACTAGTCTACATACGATACAAGACATGATATATCTCTCTTTTATCCAAATGAAGAAGTTTATTTTTTTTTATTCTTCAAATGGACATTTTCACACTGAACTAGGAAAGTAAAGTGTGTATAAATATGCAGGATTTTATTACAAAAAATATTTATCTTTGTAAAATAAGGGTTTCCTAGGACAGCGGTGCCCGTATCTGAACGGTCGGAGTGAACGGTGACTAGAGAGTGGTTTTCTAGAAGAACGTTGTTATCAATTCCGTTTAACACTGTTTTCCTAGGAAACCACTCTCTAGTCACCGTTACGACGGCTGTCCACCGCATTACCGTTCACTACGGCCGTTAAGATACGGGCTTCACTTTCCTAGGAAACCCTAGCTTAAGATAGAGCACGAAGATATAACTCAAAACAAGAAAGACAGACGCTGTTCTGTGACCGGTGTTTGTCGTAAAGAGATTCAGTCGGTTATTGGGAGTGAGCGTGGGTGCACGTATGTAATTTAACCGGCGGATTTATGATTTTTAAGTCCTCTTTATAAATTATGTAAAGGAATTATTGAACAGTATGTTTTTTTTTCCAAATGTACGAACTTCAGAATATTTCAACTTTTGCTTGAGGTAACTCAATATTACATCACTGCGCGCGAAATTTTTTTTATCCTAGACTTTTAAAAGTTGACAAAGAGAGTAGTGTCGTTATGTAGCGGTCGTGATCACCAGATTTTACCAGACTTGTTTTTAAAAAACGAAAATGTATTGCGGTGGGAAATTGACAAACTAAGCATTATAAACAAGTACATTTGGAACAAGGGTCATTGGAAGTCAAAAACTACAATTTTTGGACGAAAGTGAGATGTTTAAAAATCATGGTACAGAGAGTTCATTTGAAAGAATAATCAATGAAAAATTCGTCATTTTTGGTAAAATCACGTTTGCACTTATTTTCAGATACAAAAATGTTCACCGCTACATAAGAAAAGACGTTCCAATACTGTTTGTACCACTATAACGGCCGTTTGGCAAATGGTGGCACCGTTGTTTGATGTTCTGCTTTAAATCAACGCTATTAAAAATACCCGCCCCCTCCAGTTTGTGCATAGTTTTTTTTGTTACATGAAAATAAGATGACCAGTTTTACGCTTCGGGTACCAGTCCAGGGACTATGAAATTTTGCTGGGTAAAAACACTCTTTCTAAATAAATATTTCATGTCAACCATGACAGAAATCAAACCCGAGGCCTCTTGCATGGTAGACAAACGCGCAGACTGTTACAGTATTGCCAATTTGTATATATTTAATGCCGAAAATATTTTTTCGATTCATTAATCGGTAGTTTTTTGTATTGTAATAGAGTTCTATAAATCTGAATTAAATCATCATTCTGTTCAATCTGTTACTTGTCTACCAGGTTTAAGACATACGTTAACAACAGTTGATTGAAAACAGTTGATTGAATCATTGCAATCGAGTTATATAAGTTAAGTTAAGTTGGATTATGGATTCATAATCAGAGGTCTGAGTTTCATTTATTTCTTCATCACAAATCGATTCCAATTTCAGTTTAGTAATTAACAACTAATTTATTTTAATTACGTGTATGAAAAATTTGATTGTTATTTATATGATTTACGTATACATGTTTGACATCAAAAGGCTTATTAATTTTAGCACGAAATAAAGTCCTCTGGCCCCGTTTCCCAAAAAACTTTAAATTGTTTTAAATTAAATTTTGGTGGGCATTTTTGCGGCTTTTGACGCATTTAAATTTATGAGTGAACTTATCGATTTACACTGCAAACTTTCAACATGTACCTCATACAAGACTATATAGCTCAAGGGGCAGAAGTGTTATGAAATACAATTTAGTAAGCAGAAAGCTTCAAGGAAGCAACTGGCAATCCAATGGATATCAAACGGTGGATTTTCAAAAAAATTTTAAAAACAAATTTTAACACGGCTCATTTTTATTCTAGATGGAAATATGGATGTCTAGGTACACATTCAAAACACTTATTGTAATGTGTCATTGCCTACTTGTAGTGATCACTTTACATGCAGTTTAACATTTATTATTCTACCTAATTTAAATCACATTATTTTAAATTTTTTTTTGTAAAGTAAAAAACGAAAACCTTAATTTATGGTAAATTCATTTTACGTAAAAGAAAAAGCCTAAATTTTTATTTTTTACGCTAACAGTAACTAAAATAAACAAATAATAAGAAACTACTATGAAATTGGAATAAGGTTTTGGGAGAGCGGGATCCAAGATGGCGCTGATACGTAAGTCCGCAATACTGCCACGGCACCACATCCCGTTCCTAACTTACAATTAAAACCAGCCAATGTGGGACGACCAATGATAAACTCAACTTTGTACTATGCCTACCCATCAAAGGAAGAAGTGTTGCATATCTAACCCTTGGTGAAATTGTCAAACGAAGTACTAACAATCCTTTCAGTGTAATAAAAATTCCAAGAAATGCAATATAATACATTTCGAAACACAAAAGAAGAACCATAACATGAACATAAAAATAAACAACGAAACTCTTAAAGAACTAGAATATGTGACTTACCTAGGATTCACAATGGACAGACAATTAAAATGGACAAAACACAAAGACGGACTCACTAAAGTAATGGCATCACTACATAGCCTCTTCTACAAAATTAAAGATTTTATACCAAGAAAGGAAAAAATTATGATGTACGAAGCCTATGTCAAAAGCAAATTGAGTTACATGATCGCCTTCTGGGGAACTGGTAACAAGACAGACATAACAAGAATACAAAGACAACAAAATAAAATTCTTAAACTAACATACAACCTACCCTACCTGACCTCTACGACTGAACTGTACAAAAAAACACACCAGTTTGACATAAACTACTTGACTAAAATTGAGACCTTAAAAACTGTGCACAAAATAACACTGGGAAACATACATGAGAAGACGACGACATAATATTAGTCAAAAATGCTGACATACACAAATATAACACCAGACAACAACAACACTGAAATTAGAATGTACTTTCCTCACCTTAAGTTTTGTCTCTGCATACGGGTATTAAACACTACAACGTACAACCTTACTATTTGAAAACTTTTACTGGAGACAAATTTAAAATCAATCTGAAAAAGCACATAATGACTGAACTAACTAGACTAGACGAGACATAAAATGACTAGACAATATTAAATTTCTAATGTAACCCTAACGGGTTTTTTAAAATTGTAAATAAATAATAAAATAAAAAAACTTGATTAAATATACGAGGGGGTACCCAAAAGAAACCGAACTAATAATGTGGTGGGCTAAGTTATTTTGGTACGGGATTCTACTGTTAGAATCATGTAGGCTACCTTTTAGCCGAAATCCCAAGTGTCGTTGCTGAAGAAGATTTCGCTTGGTTGGTGTGAATTTTATGTGAGAGTTGTTTTGTGTGCTCGTCATTTTTGCCATGGATGATCGAGGGCGCAGCCGAGAACTTTTGCTTCCTGCTCGACTGGCACGAAAATTCTTGAAATGTTAACAACGGCCAAAGAAAGGTTTTGAGTTGTTTTCTGATTTTAAAAGAAGTGAAATGTCGATTGATACCTATCCTACTCTGAAAGTCTTTTGACTGTCCGAATCGATGAAAATGTCGTTAAAAATTTCCAAATTATTCTGGTAAACCGACAACCAAAGAAGTTGTGGAGCTATCTGGAGTGATTTGGAGTTCAATGAAGCGAATTTTTAAGTAAAAATTTAGGAATGACGAGGATGATTGCCAAGTTTGCTCTCACATAGCCCGCTGTACCCCACCTTTCCTATTTACCCGGTCTAGCCATCGGTGACTTTTTGAATTCCTATGAATGAAAAAAATACATGAAAAGATAGCATTTTACCGACGTTTCTGAGGTTACGATAAAAGCTGTGAAGCATCATGGAAAATATTTTTTTAAAATGTTTTCATCAATGAAATAAAATACGGGGCAAAGACATTAGCTCTAATGGGAAGTAATTTAAAGGGCATCAATGTAATGATTTAAATAACTTTAAAAAAATTAAGTTCGATTTTTTTTAGGTACCATATCGTATGTAATTATTAAACTTGAGATAAACAGCGTTAATTGTACGATTATTGATAATAAAATTCACCTTTTGGTGACTTGCATAAAGGACATTGGAGTTCAGAATTGATAGCAATAATATAATTTGATTATAATTAATTTAATACTGTAAGAGAAATGGATTTTTGTTACTGAATTTTCAAGTGATTAAAACAATTTTTTTAACTAAGAAAAACAATATCCGACATAAGTATGATTTGCCAAACTCCCAGTAAAAGAGAGAATAAAAGCAAAAGACTTAAATAAAATTTAAATTGTGGTTTATAAAATGGAAATTCAAAAGAATAATTTGATTTTTGACAGAAAAATAGTTTTTTTAGTATGAGCGAAAGCGATAAAAAGACTTTCTGTCTTTCCGTTTCTGGGTAAATGTAAGCAGTACTTTCACTGCGAAAAATGCCAATGGCGGATCTTCTACACTGTAAAAGAACTTCATATGTTTCTTCTTAAAATGTTATTTATCTCCGTTCATTTGAAAAAAATTCCGGATAAGAACCAGTAAATGCCAAAAATATTTCAAAGTTATCTACTCAAAAAATATTGTTAGCACACGTCTCTAATGAGGATTTTTCTAATCTTAAATTAAACTAAAAAATTAAAAACTGGTTTATAAATAAACTGTTTCAAACATTTTATAAACCACTGTTTTAGTCTATATTTCCTTCTCCATAGTGGGTAGATACATAACCATAAAACTCACTTTTATTGGAACCATTAATAACAACGCTTTTCTTCTGTCCCATATAATTTGTAGTGTGGTGACATTTCCCCCCCCATAATGGATACCATAGAAAAATACCTCCACTTACGTAATGTTGTATTTTATTTGGGAATATAATGTGTGATGGGTAGTTTTATTTTGAGACACCCGGTACAGGAATCATAAATAGTGTTAATTTTTTGCTTATAATATATTTCACTTACGAAACAGGAATACATTTTTTTTTTGTTTTCCTTTTTTCATCCCTTCTAATACAAGCGCTTTTTGTTGACTGACGTAAGTTCTATTATGAATTGACGTGTATAAATAGGTTTCTTCGGTTTTTATGAAAATGATTTACAGCTTAAGAAAATACGTGTGTTTTTGTTAAATTTTTTATGGGAATAAATACATAAATAAAATAACACAAAAATAGCAAAAAAACTACACTGAGATTTTTTTTCTTTTTTGCACCTTATCAAGCTAAGGAGTAAAAGTAGCAATTGGTCGACAGATCAACAAAGATTGAACAAAAATCAGATATATTATTATGATCTCACCGGAAATCGAATCCGGGTCCCTTTGCAAAATCTTTGATATTACACTACAGGAACATAATACAAAAAAAAATCTAAATTCAAATCATTTAATTAAATATAAGCGTCCTTCTGAATGTTATTTAGATTCCAAATGACTTCTTTTTACATCTATAAAAAGCAAAACTCTTTTTTTTCTTATATTTATCCAAGCTTTATCCTTTGGTGCATTAAGCATTGGATTTTTACTATAATTATTTGTTATATAAAGGAAATATTATCAGTCTATCGCCTTAGATGACTGTCGAAGAAAAATAATAAAATTAATTAGAAAAAAATAAGTCAGCCGTGTAGAAAAATTAATCTCTAACCTCGGTAGCTAATCATTACACTACGAGGTGGGTAAACTTGAAAAATTTCATTAAATCGGTGGTGTAAAGGAAAAATTGCCTATTTGTCACTTTCAAAACAGTCACTTTTACATAAAACACGGTAAAATCATGCTCTTTCATGTCACAAAATGATATATCGGTATCGACCATTTTCATAATGGCCATATTAAAATATGGAGTTCATCTATTAAGGAATGATTTGCTTCATCCGTATAGTTTGGAAAATTAGGGATATATATACTCTCTTGCAAACCCTTACCTAACCCACTAACGAAATATTTAATGAGTTATTATTTATAAATAAACTTGCAGATAATAAAGACGGTAAAATAATCTGTTATTTTAAAACAGTATTCTTCCAAAACAGTTTCACAAAAAAATACTTGGAAAAAAATACAGTTAAACGTAACAGTTAAATTATTAATATTTAAAGCATTAACTTTGTATTCAAACATTTAACTAAACGTTTTTAAATATTTGTATTTAACCACTTACCGACTTTTCTATATCTACCGGTTTCGAGACGTACTTGTCTCTTCGTCAAGACACCAATTGTTGACACATGCAAAACCCACTATACACCTTCACCATAGTTGTTGCACAAAAATTATTAAAAATGTAATGGTCGCCGTATAAAACCTATTAAGCTTACCCCCCCCTCCATCCCCTCTACTTTTTTCAACTATTTCTCAAACAACATAGAATATTTTCATAATTTAATCAGTGCATGTTTGTCCTAATCAGTGCACGTGCTTATTGAAATGCATATCGTTTTGGTTTTTTATTTTTGTGTTACAAGTATGATGAAGGTGTATAGTGGGCTTTACATGTTGGTTTGCATGTTGTTTTGCATGTAGGTTTAATTGGTATCCTGACGAAGAGACGGGTAAGTCTTGAAACCGGTAGACATAGAAAAGTCGGTAAGTGGTTATTTACAAATATTTAATAACATTTAGTAACAGTTATATCTCAGAAACAACTGTAACAGCTTCACAAGAAAATAAAACTGTTTATGTATTGAAAGATGAGTCATAAAATAACAGATATTTTTATTTTTTTTATTTTATTTTATTTTAATTTATTTGGATAACCAACAGCTATAATTATCTCATATTTATATAACAAAACAAATAACAAATAAGCCAATTACAGGTTTTTACAAGTAGCTTAACAGTAAGTTAAAAAAGAATCTCGTACATAAAATGAATAGTAATTAAATGTAAATTTAAAAGAAAAGAAAAAAAATACTACGAGTTATTTCGAAAGCAAACGCCGCATATTAAAGCAGAGTGACCACCCCTTCCCCCGCATGAAAATGAAGAAAGCTATATCACAAGAATACAATTGTCAGACGACACCGGCTGGGAAACGAATAAGGAGAAAGTAATGTGTTCGGTTTTCTTTTATAAGTTTT
Source organism: Micrasema longulum (assembly GCF_059751315.1). NCBI lineage: Eukaryota > Metazoa > Arthropoda > Insecta > Trichoptera > Brachycentridae > Micrasema > Micrasema longulum. The sequence goes on from NW_028278282.1 coordinate 394,747, forward strand.
TAGATTAAAAATCTAAATAACTAACATTATTTTAAAGCTTTAAAAATCTGACTTTTTGTATTTTCTTTTACCTAGACATAGGACTTACAGTAATGTTTTGCCTAAAACTGTTTAAAATAACAAATAAAAATAAAATAAAATTCAGCACATAAAAATTAAATATGTTTATTAGATAAATATTGATTCGACTTACATTGTTGTCTTGTTAGCATGTATCATAAAACGCTTAATTTTAATTTTGTAACTGTCACTTAAAAACCCTCTGGGCCTATAAATATAGTGCTCTGTACACAATTATATTCATCATCATCATCATTCTCTTTCGGCAACTGATGGCGCATCGCGTACTGCGTTGGTACACCAATCGCAGAGTATCTTGATCATTTTTGTTACATAAAGGTAAAATGATCAGTCTTACGCTTCAGGTCCAGTCCAGGGACTATGAAAAAAAAAAAGTTTTTCAAATAAATACTTTACTAACCATGTCGGGAATCGAACCAGAGACTTTTTGCATACTAGGCAAATGCGCTGAACACTACACCACGAGGCCACTGACTTACATTCAGATGAGAGTAATAAAATAACTTTTTTTAGAATTTAAAAAACACACAATTGACAAAATAATCGTAGTTGGTACACTTTACACAGGGTGTACTGATACGATAACCTTAGAAAAAGAAAAATAAAAAATGTATGTGATCGATTCGAGCGGACGGATAAATAGCGCCATAAATCAAACAGCCCATTATTTGTAGAGACAATACGATATTTGTGTTGTAAGCATATTTGCCCACACCGGGTGACAAGACAAATATACATATTATTTACAATGTTTCCTATGTATTGTGGACATTGTGTGTGTGGTAGTTACTAAATAGCGATGCAAATCGCTTATAAGCATTACTTCACTCGTACAAGCATTACTACTACCCATTCTAGATTACGCTGATATTTCCATGACCGAGTTAAGCTGTGAGCAATACGATAAACTTGAACGACTTCAAAATACACGCATAAGGTATATTTTTGGTCTTAAAAAAAAGGCCACATTTCTGATTATCGTAGGCAACTAAAATGGCTCATAATTAGACAGCGGAGAGACTATCACTCACTCTCACTTCTGTTTACTATACTCCCAAAGCTCCTATATACCTCCGTGAAAAATTTCAACGCTTATCAGTTCATGGTTTACCTCTTCGTTCTTATTCTAAAAGCACCTTCTTAATACCCATCCTCAATTCCTCTTTCTTCTCTAAATCAAATAGTGTCCATGCGGCTCGACTGTCGAATCATCTCCCATCCACTATCAAAGATTTTACTACAGTATCTCTGTTTAAATCATGTCTGAATAAACATCTCCTTTCTCTTCCTTAGTGTCTCCCCCGTTCCTCTTTTCTCTTTATTTCCTTTTCCCATTGAGTAATTTTATTGATTTAAGTTAATAATATACAAATAAAATAATTTAAATTTTTCTATATCTTTGGTTTTTTTTTATTTTCTACTGGAATTTTTTTTCTACTTGAATTGTAAAAATAAAGTTTTTATTTTATTACTTGTTTGGAAAAAATTGCCGTTTGTTAATTAGCCCGCTAATGTACAATTGACATTGTGAACAAAAAGTTAAATGAATAAAAAAAATATATATATTACGCTGTACTTATATTTTTGTAAATGGAAAGATGAGCGTTACTCAAAGTATGATATTACCATAGGCCAGGGGTTGGCAGTTTGTCAAGTGACAAGAGCCAAATTGTCATGGAAACGAAATAACAAAGGTACCGGAGGACCGCATTTATGTAATATTGTAACGAGTAACATTAAATTTGTTACTCGTCACAGAAAATATTGCAACCAATCTTTATAATGTTGTCAGCAGCGAACGCATCCAATGCGGTTTTTTTCTAAGCTTTCTTCAGTGACACAACGTGAATCAAGCATGAACGGTCGTGTACCGATCTTCAATAAAGGAACTACCTTGAGTGTAATTGCATAAGATTACATTGATTTAAATAAATCCAATGACTCTAGACATCCTATAAATCTTTCATTGAATCCATTTCTTAAATTTTACAAATATATACATATTTTATTTATTAACCTTAATCCTATGAGACACAAAATTACACGGCCACGTTATTGTAGTCAAATTGATTGCATTACACTGGCCCGGGATTTAGAATTATAATGTAATCCATAAATTTATCATTGTACATTATTAAAAAAGGCAACAAATGGGTTTTGTCAACGGACAATGAAACGAATCAAGAAACTGTCGTGTGGATCAAAATGAGGGTGTCTTTTGAGAACTTTCTGGGCGAAAAGGTCATGGCTTTGAACCGAAGCATCAATCACTGGACATGATGACAGATCCAACCAAATTACCTATGATTTCAAATGGAACACTTCAGATCATTGAAGAACCAGGCCAGGATGACATTTTTCAAGATTTCGATTTCTACGCGTCGCCATACTTATTTATTGATGCCAGATTTCGGTTAAATGAATAATTTAATGCATTTGTGATCAATAATACTTTAATTGTTATTTTTTATAGATTCCACCAATATGAGTTAAATAAACATATTTAATGCGATCTGAAATCACGTAAAAACTTAAATTAAAAACAAATAAATGTATAAATTTTATTGTAATAAATTCTTATTCTGTAAGGACAGTGTTTTCATTTGAAATATTTTGTCTCTAATTTATTTCTGTGGTTCATGTAGTAAACTTCGAGTCTAGTCAACCCTGTCATGTTCTAGCGTTGTAGCCGGTGGCGATTGATTTTGTGAATGGAGGATAGCGGGTTTGGGAATACAATTTCGGATAAACCCTTTCAAACTCCAAGTATTTTTTATTTATCGATCTTCCACGAACAAACCATTGCAACATTTATATTATGTATGTGGATATGAATGCGAAAAAAAAGTGTAAGAAGTTTTATTTTAAAATTTAATCAGAACAATGCGCCGTCCATGCATCGGTTTTGATAGCTTTATTATATCTGGCAAATAGCTAGTTTTTTAAAAATTGAATTCATGATTGAAAATTTTCATATGTTATTCCGCTTATAAGTTTATTTTTCATTTGGTTCATATTTGAGAATGTTTGTTCCCATAAATATCTAAAGCTAAAGATTAAGCAAAAACCAAAAGTTAGTTTTTTAAGACTTCATATGTTTCAGACAAACTTTTCCATGTATCAAATATTATTGTTTCTATTTCACGCAGTTGTTTTCTAGCTGTCCGCTTGTGTTGAGAATTTGAATTTTTATTTTTCGACTTCTTCTAAGCGGCTGATCAGATTTGTGAATTTGTTGCTCCTCAGCTCCTTGTATTTTAAAATCTATTAACCGCATCTTTCTTTCACCCTGCCAGTAGTTCAACCCGGGACTTCAAGCACGTTAGACGAATGGGTCAATCGCTGCACTACGAGGCAGACTTATCTCCATTATACTTCTATTTTTAGAATAATTCTCCGAGAGCAGCCACACATCGAGTCAAACACACTCGTCAACTTATAAAAATGTTATTGTAAAATTTCCTGATTCAGTAACTTTTTTTTCATTTATCATACTGTCCAATTTAAGGTTTTAGATATAAAATCGTTATTTTAAAAAAAATGTACTTCAAATCGATAAAAACAACATAAATGGTGGTGTTTTTATGTCACAAAACGTAAGTTCGCCACCTAGAGCAACTGGTAATATCTTAATTCCGAAATAAAAAACAACTACTGCACAACATAATTATTCTTAGAAAAGAATATTTTTCTTCAATGAAATGAACAAAGGAAATAAAAGGTGCAGTCAGAAATACAATTAATTTAAGAAAAAAGTGAAAAATCATATTTATATTTCTTTTACAAGTAGCTCTAATTAAAAACACCGTTAACATTGTTTTTGTAATTTATGTTATACTGAAAATGGTTACAAATTTAAAATAAAATTAATATATTATTGTAAAACGTCATCCATCAATTAAATTGACAAGCACACTTCTCTCGCCTGGTTTGCAATAAAAATAAATCTGCGTATCATATGATGTTTATCTAAAGAAATTATTTTTCACCGCTTTCGGATAGGAACAATTTGGATAATGACAATGCAATGTCAGTATCAACCCGCAAAAATAAATATTGTTTATGATGTAAGTAATTTAGTTGAAAATTAAGGTTTTATTTCAAGCGTAATTCAATAGATTTGTAAAACTTATCTGTTTCAGTAAAGTTTTCATTAAATATTTTTTTTTAAAAATACAGTTTAGACAATTTATGATTACTCGTATGCGTTTCACCCGGGGCGCAAACTATCGACGTAATAATTTGATTTGACGCGTTATGTATGTATATTACTAACTTCCAAAATCCTTTTCACCAAATCTTTAAATACAAATGTTACAAATCCAGTGTATTGATGATGTATTTTTAAAATTCCATTCTATAATAGGGCTTTTCTTTTATTGGAGCATGCAGAATTTAGTTCAATAATTGTTTTGAAATAACTGTTACACTAGTATACTTTATATGTCTGTGAGGCTTATTAATTTGTTCATTGATAGAATTAAGTAAATACTTGTTTTCCGAGAAAATTATTCTACAGTTGTGTGATGAAAGTAAATAAAGCAAGGACAATATTAATGCGGGATAAATAATACCGTTAAAAGATAAAGTTGAAATATTTTTCTATTGTTTAAGAAGTGGTTACAATTCAACATAAAAAAAATCTAGGTTTTGATTGATTAAATTATTCTCGTTTGTATGTTTTTTCTACACTGTTCATTAACAAAAATTGTTTTTACAAAATTTAATATGTTACTACTGTAAAATCATGTCATCAAAAATCCAAGCAAGAGAATGAAACAAAACAACCAACCGACCGATAAAGGTTCGTTCCGGTTCGAATGCCCTTTAACAAGTATGTTTGATATTCTTTAAAACGTTAACACGTTTTGAAAAATCTATTTTCGTATCGTTTCATCATGATATACTTGCGAAGATAAAATATGTTCTAAATTGATTTTTGTCACATAGTTGATTCAAAGTCCAATATTGTGCCGGGATAAAAGGTGTTTAAATCAAATATTGACGTACAGGTAATTAATTATGCGACGTATTTTTGAATTGGCTTTTAATGTTAAAACAATTGTTTCTTCAAAACAATTGATTTATTTTTTATTGGATGCTTTTGTTTTATAATCAAACGCAGATGATACGATTAAAGATGCGTTATTACAACAGAAATGGAGAACGATTTAAACTTTAAATATAGAAGCGCAGGCATTTATAAAGATTATGACGTGTTGTAGGCAGTTTAAAGTGGCCGCATCACACACATGGGTAACATTCACTATTCTGCCTATGTTTGAACACTCATATTTCTTCAATTCTTACATCTGTTGATTTAGTTTGTTTAGCAAAGGGAAGTAGTGTTGCTAACCTTTGGTGTTGAAATTGTTAAATATAGTACCTACCTACTAACAATCCTTTCACTGTGACTTGATTAAATTGACGTAATTAATAACTTAAAAATAAGCAATGCTACGTGTATGATTTTGGGATTTATCTTTGGGTGACTAAAAGGAAATTTGAATATTATAATAATTATAATCTAATATGACGTTATTGAATGTATCAAATTAGTAAAATGGGTATAGGCTAATGTGATACAAGTATATACAGTTTTTGTTACCATTCGTGTTTTCAATATGGGCATAAGGATGATTAAAAATATCCGATAAACGCCCTGCATATAATTTGTCAAACTTATGGTGAAAGGGCAGTGAAAGTAGTAGAGTTGAATTTAATTAAAATTGCCATTTACGAAATTAAAAATTTAAAAAGAGTAATTCGTTTACTAACAAAAAAACCTGGCTTTTTTGTACGGGTGAAACTGACAGGAAGACTCACGTTTTTAAAACGATTTCGGGTATGCGGAGAAAGTACTTTCCCTGTTAATTTAGAATATATCAAACATAGGCATTGTGGTAAATGTTAAACTGTATGAGACATCTTATTTTATTTTACTATAACAACTTAAGCAAAATTAATTGTTTTGGGTAGTTTTTCGTGCAACCTTGAAAATAATTATCTTAGGAAACATTTCTTTACAAAAAAAATATATTTGAAGCACTGACTTTGTGGTTATTAATTATAATAAAATAAATAAAACAACTTTATTTTTAAGCACTAATTTTAAATTTGTGGTTGAGAATAAAGTTGTTTTATTTATTTTATAACATTTCTTTAAGCTGATTTCTGGAAGAATTAAATAATCCAAATGTACTGATAGAGATCGGTTTGTATGTTCCCAATAATAATACTAGAGCGGGATCTCATGCACTGTTTTACACACCCAGAAGCCGTACAAATGCAAGTCAGAATTCACTCATTAATAGGGCGATTTGCTTGCTAAATATGGCTTCAGCGGATAATACAATCTATTTTTCTGTACATGTTGACAGTTTTACAGCTATCTGCTTTCTATTCATTAGTTCTAACTTATATTTACAGTCTGTATTACGTAATTAAGTTAAACCGCCTGTAAAGTAATGCAAACAACATTTTGTCAAATAAATAAATGAATAAAAACGAGTAAAAGAAAAACAAATTACAACAGATTTTTTACTACATCAATTATCATTAAACTCCTATCCCCACTTAATAATGCGTGTTAAGTGATAACTTAAATCAGTCAACGAGAGAAGAAGAAGTAGAGCCCTGTAAATGCCTGGACTTATATATTTCCTTCTCGAAACAATTCTCCATCTCTGTTGTAATAAGTTAATTTCAATTACTCTCTAGAGGGTGAAATCCAGTACTTGTCTATAAACATTTGGACAAAGGTATTGTGGGTATGACCTAACATTGCCAGAAAGTAAAATGGCTAGGACCAAATCGAATTTTGAATTTCTTTTCGCGATTTTACCCAAGCACATACATTAATATTTCGAATTTCTGTTAAAAGGTTCGAAAATCATAAACATTCGTTTAAATTCCCAGAAATCATAAAACACGTTTTCCGATACAAAGCTTTAGAAAGTTTGAGTATGAGAACAATATGTACAATGTCGGTGCCTTAATAATTCGTTCCGTTAATGTTGCGAGTTTAAATACATTTTTCCCTTCATTGTTCAACTCAAACGTTGCCTTTATAGATAAAGGTCATTGGAAAGTATCTAAAATATTGCCAATTCCTTTATCAGAGGGGAACAAAATAGTACTTATTTAAAATAAAATATGTATTTTTATTTTTAAAATGACAAGGTGACTCTTTTATAAATTTTTCCATACCCAATGATGGATCGATAAAGTCGTATGCTTCAGGTGCCAGTCCAAGAACAAATAATTACTGCAGTTCAAAAAACAGGCCACAAATCGAACTCAGGATCTCTAGAACGGTAGAAGAGCGCGTCAACCACTACGGAGGTGGACTTATCTCCACTTGATTTCTTTATTCGAGATTGAGCTGCCATCGAGTGATAAACAATTGTCCAGGGTTCTGGTTCACGGATATCTTCAATTTACTTAAGAGGAAAGGCGGTATTACTTTACGTCATACAAACGTTATCCCATATTTTGTTCCTGTATTATAGCACTAGAGCATTGTAATTTTTACACACTATAAGTGAATCTCTATGGTTTTGCTTTTTTGATAAAGTGTTTCTAGGACCATCCAAAAACCCAAAAAAATCCCTAGTCTTATCTGCCGTCTTCGGACATATGGTATACAAATCTAATAAATAATTTTGAAAATGGAAGAAGTACCGACACATAATTTTTTTGCACCACAAAGGCCAAAAAGCCCAATTTCAGTGGTGAATTAAATCATAGGACACCCAGCCTTGAGAAAAATCACATTGAATTTTTGTGTTCTCACCGGAAATCGAACCCGAAACCTTCCGTGTGCGAGTCAAGCATCTTGACCACTGCACTACGGAGGCCGTCAACAATATTCTTTCAGAAAAAACGTTTAAATTGGTTTTGTTTTGAGGTGCGGAAAACGGGACAGAAAAATATTAATTTTAGTTGCAACAGAGGGAAAACATTTTTGAGAAGGGAATATCGACGTCTAGGTATTTACAAGGCTTATGACCTGTCATTGGCTGGTTTAAGTGGTCACTTTACACACTGTGTAACATTCAACATTCTGCATATGTCTAAACTTTGGTTTTTAATGAGTAAATATACAATCTTCTGACAGCCTTCATACTAATGAATGTGGCGTTTGCTATTCCTAGTCGCATTCCAAGTTTTTTGTTAAGCTGCCATTTTCCATAACATAAACTCCCATGAAATTAAAACTCTCGACCCTTTCGATGGCATAGTTAAAGGTATAACCGGGACTGTCAGACATAAATATCAAGCAGTAAGCGTATACGACTTCAGATTGACTAGAAAAACCTGTTTCATAAGGTTTTAAATGTGTTCAATGAGTTTTCAGAAAGTCCCAGGGAAGCTAGAAAAGTCTCTTTCTTTTTGGCACTGTCCAAACTCATTGCCTAGGTAGGATTTTGGGGTCGGCTCTTTTCTTTCTTAGGCTGTATATTTTTCGGTTCGATGCTTTCATCTAGGCCTTTTCTCTGCAGGATTTTGGAGCACTGAGTTATTCAGTTTTTTGGTCATCCTCTGGATGACTGTCAAGAAAGATCCACTCTGACATTGCCTGATTTACTTTCATAAACATTTCCACATTTGGAAAAAAATTATAAATTGGTATAATTTAGTACATAAGGTGAGGATATTTATGTTAAGATTTAATATGTAATATGAGTTTGTGAAACGTATATTACTTCTTGATTATATGCCTCTCCGAACTTAGTGGTGCATAGGATACTACACTGGCACTCCGACCGCAGCGTTTCTAGATCACTTTTGTTACATGGAAGGTAAGATGATTAGTATTACGCTTCAGGTACTAGTCCAGGGACAGTAAAATATTGCGGTGTAAAATCACTTAAAAAAAATAATAAAAGTTCACATCGACTCTGCCTGGGATTGAACTCAAGACTCCAAGAGTGGAAGGGGAATGCGCCAATCACTACACTAAGAGGTCGACTTATCCCAACTTGATTTCCTTTTTCAGAATTTTTACCTGAGAGTAGCCATCGAACCGAAAACGCTCATCCAGGATTCTGGTTCTATTTCACATACAGAACTGTATTTGTCATCTGCCTAGATACCGTATGTATATTACTAACAACTAAGAAAACGTTACACAACAACAATAAAAAAAATATTTCATAAAACGATTGTGTTTATTTACATGATTTCCTAACCTTACACATTTTTTTAAAAACTTTTATTTTGTTGGTCTAAAGAAATTAAGCCAAGGTGATAAAAACGCTTTTTTACTTTAAACACAAATAATTTAATAAATAACAGGAGTTCTCTTTCGAAATAACAGGCATGTTGTTTCAATGAGTCAATTAAGTGACACTAGTAACAAACTATTTAATTGAAATATAGTATTATTATTTTGGAGCCAGGATTTAAGTACCTACATATATTATACTTCTGATTACATTATTCAAGACCATGTACCGTTAATGACATAAGTCAGTTACACTGTCACAGAAGCTTAAAGCTTTAATATCTTACCGCAAATACGATAGTACCTAATAATATTAGTCTGTAGAATAATTCCAACCAAAGCTTATTGTTAATCTGTGCGGTGGTAAGAACATAAAAGCTCTTAGATATAATACGTTGCTATGGAGAAATTGTAATAAAATTAAGTTGGTAATTTACTGTTAATATTTATATTTTTAAAAATTAAATCATATTTTATCAAAGTTTAAAGCAGACCTGTCCAACCCAAATTGCACCCCGGGCCGCATTGACGACCTACAACTTTTCCAATGGCCGCACATACAGAAATTATACACAAATAATTTAATTTTTTAATTAAAACGAGTTTCATACTTGTTGATTTTTTTCTATTATAAAAAAGTATTTAAAAAATTTTAATGCAAAGGTAATCTGAAAGTACCATCAGGGTAGTTGGGAAAAAAACAATACCACCGCAATACAGGTGTGAAACGAAAATACACATTGAACTTACAGAAAAATGTGTTTGTGTAGTTATTTTTAACAATTTCAACAATCAATATTATTAATTAAGACTCATAAATCAAATAATTTTGCAAATTTTATTTGAAATAAAACCAATAATCAATGATTACTTGTTTCAGAGCGAGATAATTTTTTTTCACTTACTTAATTTTTCTAAATCTATTTCAACAGTTGAAATTGCACACCTTAACTGCTTTTTCGGATTAACGTCTGTTATTGACACCTTTTTTTCATTTTTATTGTTTCATTTTAGAAAAAAAAGCTTCACAAACGTACGTAGATCCAAATGCATTAATAATTTTTTGGGCAAAACATCTTATATTAGGATATTTTGTTGTTTTTTTATTTTATTTTATTCAGAAAACATAGTCATACTTAAAAAGTATTAAAAACAACGATTTTCTCGCATAAAAAGACAAATTAAGTTTTCATAAATTATGAAAAAGATTTAAACATTGAATGTGACAAAAAATTATTAACATTTGCGTTTTCCCTGGAGGTTATCATTGGTAATAAATAAAAATACCGAATGCACACCCCGAGCCATCCACGCACACACACCTGAACGCACATATAAAACATACACAAACATATACACTACATGCGGTACATATACATAGCACAAACCACTCAAAATGTGCATTCAGCAACTATCCCAAATAATCAACTCTATGAAGAAATTTCCTGTACAAATGCAACGTGCCGTGAAAAAGGTCAGCATCAATACTGAGTCCATTATAATTTGTTGTTAAGTACCTACAACAAAATTCTATTTTTGGAATCGGGGGGTATATTTTTTAGTTGAATATTGCATTGTGGGTCAATTAATTCTATTTGAATGCTTTCTCATAATTTACTTGTTCTAAAAACATATTCGTTATACATGGCCGCGGGCCGCACGTAAGGGCGCCGCGGACCGCATGCGGCCGCGGGATGGCCAGGGCGGGTTTAAGGCATTAACTTTGTGGTAAAATATTTTGACAAAAGTTTGTAAATATAAGTAGACTTTATGTATTAAATATTAGTAGACAAATGTTTGTAAATATTATTATTTTATGAGTAGATTTTTTTATGCAATGAACTCATTCTTCAACAAAAAATCCCAGAATAAATGGACATGGAAAAATCCTAACAACTTGACGAGAAATGAGATTGACTACTACATCCATTGTACTCACAAACACATTGTCAGTGATGTATCAGTGCTAAATAGGTTTGCAGTGAATAGCGATCATAGATTGGTAAGAGGCACAGTTATTATTAATACCAAATTGAAAAGGCTGAAACTTATGAAAAAGCCAAAACATAATAATGTGTTCGAGATACTCTCTTCTAAGACTCTAGAATACCAAGCAATCCTCGCAACATAACTAAAAAAGTCACCTTTTCCTTATTCAAGTACATGCGAAGAAATGAACCGGTGTATAACAGACACAATAAACAAATCTGTTAAAACAATAACTTCTAAATCAGTTTCGATAAATGACAAATTAACTGACGCTACAAAATCGCTTGTTAAGAAGAGAAATGATATGCGGAGTGAAAGAAAACAGATTACACCAGAATATAAAATATTGAATAAAACAGTTCGTAAAAACATAAGTAAAGATGTGGCAAAGTACAAGGAAAGTGTGGTCAATGACATTATAAATGACAGTGGAGGAACTAAAATTTTACAGAAAAAACTTAGCATTGGCAGAAAACAAATAACGACGTTGTGTAAAAAGGATGGTAGTGAGAGCAGAAATAGATCTGAAACACTAAATATAGCAAAAGAGTTCTACGAAAAACTTTATACCTCACGAAAACCTAAGAGTGAGAACCAAAATAAGATTAGAATTAAAAATATCGAATCAGAAGACATTCCTGATATAACATGGGAAGAAGTCCAACATGCCATGAGACAGATGAAAAACAAAAAAACCCTGGCTCTGATGGTACAGCTATCGAAACCATAAAATGTGGAGGAGAAATTCTTCAACAAGCAGTTGTGACTCTATTAAACAAATGTCTGGAAGAAGAACGTATACCAGAAGAATGGAACAACGCAACGATAATTCTCCTTCACAAAAAAAGTGACCATAGGAAGTTGGAAAATTATCGACCTATTAGTTTGTTATCTCACTTGTACAAGCTGTTCACAAAAAAAATTGATAATAGACTTTCTAATAAACTAGACGCATACCAACCGGTAGAACAAGCAGGATTTAGGAGAAGTTACAGCACGAATGATCATATACAGACCCTGAAAAATATCATCCAGAAATATAATGAATATAATATGTCACTACAACTAGCATTCATTGATTTTGAGAAAACTTTTGATTCTGTAGAGATATGGGCAGCAATGAAAGGTTAAGATAATTGTAGAGTAGATCACAGGTACTCAGAACTCCTAAAAAACATATACAATAATGCCATCTCTATTGTACAGCTCCATGAACCAAGCAAAAAGTTCCGCATAAGAAGAGGAGTAAGACAGGGTGATACAATATCCCCAAAATTATTAGCACTAGCTCTGGAAGATGTCTTCAAAACTCTTGACTGGAACGACAAGGGTATTAACATCAACGGCGAACTCATTAGCAATCTCAGATTCGCAGATGATATAGTCCTATTTGCTAAAGATGAGAAAGAACTCGAAAACATGATAAACGAAGTTAATACAGCATCCCTGAAAAAAGTCTTGAAAATGAATGCTTCAAAAACTAAAGTAATGAGTGATGCAAACCAATCATGTAACATCTTAGTAAATGGAGAAATAATTGAAAATATTGATAGTTATCTATACTTAGGACATAAAATAAAGCTCGGCAAAGATAATCAAGAGGTAGAAATAGAAAGAAGGCAAGGTTTAGCATGGGCCGCCTTTGGTAAGCTCTCATATATCCTAAAATCTCCGAAGTATTCACATTACTTAAAGAAGAAACTTTTTGATGCTTGTGTTCTCCCTGTACTGACATATGGCTGTGAAACTTTTGTGTTCACGAAAAAAATTTACACAAATTATCAGTGACACAGAGAGACATGGAAAGGAGAATGCTGGGTATTTCGTTGAGACAAAAAAACCAACACATGGATTAGAGCGAGAACAAAGATCACCGATGTGGTCCATAGGGCTGCCAACCAGAAATGAGGCTGGGTTGGTCATATAGACCAAAAAAGTCCTGGAATGGTGACCCAGAACGGGTAGAAGAAGTGTCGGCAGGCCTTAGACAAGGTGGTCTGATGACAAAAGAAGAGTTGCAGGAAGTGGTTGGATGCGGTTGGCTCAGGATAGGGAAATATGGAGACTAAAGGGGGAGGCCTATGTTCAACATTGGACAAGAGACGGCTGATGATGATGATGATGATGATTAGTAGATTATCAGTAAATACTTAATACCCATTTCCCTTCCCAACCTCCTACCGATTTCCCAACATACCACTGAATATATTACCACCCACACGGACAAAAATCATTCTAGGATTATAAATCACGAAATTTGCTATGGTTTTCAGCAAAACCATGGGCCGCAGGTACTCAGATCGAGAACTGCAATCCGTCCTTTACACGTATGTTGTTAAACCAGAAAATTGCAACGCTTTTATTCTACACAATAGAGAAAAATGGCGTTTTTAGAGCTATAGCGCATTATTACTTTGAGGATTGGACTCCCTTTTTTCCATCCATTAATAAAAGACACTACTCATACGATTACCAGTTCGAACACAGGGCTATGTCCGTGTACTGTACATGCTAAACTTTGAATGGATTACTTTACTTCCTCGTGTATTTGAGTTACGTCACTTCTGCGCTGACATATGCACATCAACGATGAATATATAAAAAACGCACGAAGTCATATATTGTTAACATTTTTGATTTTTTAATCCATATATTTGACAACAATAGTGATATTCACATTGAATCATTATTCTTAGCAACGGTTTGAAATTTGATAAATAATTGATATTCGCAAAGCGGATGTTTTGCTAGCCTGTCAGTAAATTCGATTAAAAACATTTCTGTGTAGCTATAAATATTTGATTTAAATGAAGTGTTGACTTTAACAAACAGACAAAACGAGTTTATATAAGTTAGCATTTAAACATAATCTGAAATGAAAACGTTTCTTAAGGTCGAAGAGAGGACAGAAGGATTTTCTAAATTCACAAAGCGTGATTTCTAAATGTTACTTACAGCTCAGTGAATTTTGAGCCAAGTTAAGAATTATTGACATATAAATGTATTTCGGTAGTACTTCTTGAGACACTTGTGTTCTATTTTTGGCTTTCGAAAATCGTAAAGATATCTGCACCTTAAAGGATAAATCAAGGGAGTCACATTGAATGAAATGTTCAGGAAACAAGATTTTGTGATCATACGGTTTCCAAAACACCATAACTTTTTAACTAAATAAGATGAAACGGCCTCCGTCGTGTAGTACTCAAGACGCTTGACTCACGCACGGAAGGTTCCGGGTTCGATTACCGGTGAGAACACAAAAATTAAAAATGTGATTTTTCTCAAGCCTGGGTGCTCTGTGATGTAATTCACCACTGTAATTAGGCCTCCTGGCCTGTTGTGGTGCAAAAAAATATATTCCATCAAATTTTAAGGAGATATAAAAATAAAATATCTTTGTTTTATGAACCTCTTTTTACTAACACAACCGACTAGTTTCAGCAACTGTAACTATAACGGTTATATAATAACTGTTATTAAATTATAAGGTTTGAACCTTGATAAATTATAGGTTTGAAACCGGTCGGTAGAAAAAATTAAAAATAAGTGGTTAAAAACAAAGTTATGTTATTTATTTTATTAAAAAGTAATTTAATTTATATATCTCTTAAATATAACAATGATCTACAAAGTTAGTACTACAAATATCCGAGATAATTTCAATTTAAAAAGAATTTTCAATGTAAAACATTTTTTTTCTAATAAAAATAGTAAATTTAAAAAAGCGCATCAATTATTGAAGTTTTTTCAATTAAAAAAAGGTTGCCTTGAAATTTTAATTTTAATTTAAAAAGCATTTTTAAGCCGAAGTTGACTCCGTGTTTTATTTTCGTATAAAATATCTAATTGCGATAATTTCGGCATTTTCAACTTCTAAACGGCAAAGTTATTAACACTAATATTTTAATTTTTAAATTTTACCAATACTCGCGTCTAACCTTTATTATTCTCTACCGTGAATGATATAAATGATACTGTATTAATCAACAAAATATGATTAATGTTTAAGGCATTAACTTTGTGGTCAAACATTTTACTAAATGTTGTTAAATATTAGTATCGGTTTAACCACTTACTAACTTTTCTTTGACTACTGGTTTTAAGACGTACCCGTCTCTTCATCAGGACATTAATTAAACCAACATGTAAAACCTACTATACACCTTCACCATAGTTGTTGCACAAAAATATATAACCAACATGACATGCGTTTTAATAAGCACATGCACTGATTAAATTATGAAAATATTATATTTGGAAGAATAACCAGAAATGTTGATATACGTGTTAAAGAACATATGAAAAGTCTTCACAATAATAATTTCTCCGAATTTGCAAATCAATTTAATTCATGAATTTAATAAAAATCCAGAAGTAAAAACCTTACATACGAATAATAAAAGATTAAAAGTAAATAATACGGAAATATTTCACATTAGGAAAGCTTTAAAAAATAATGTTCCTTCAATCAATAATCAAACAACATTTCAATATAGTCCGTTATACGATATTCCACTGTAATGGTCACCCAAAACCTATTAAGATCATCCCCTCCTTCCATCCCCATCACATTTTTTTCAACTATTTCTCAAACAACACAGAATATTTTCAAAAATTAATCGGTGCACGTTTGTCCTAATAAGTGCATTTGCTTATTAAAATGCATGTCGTGTTGGTTTTATACTTTTGTGCAAAAACTTTGGTGAAGGTTTATAGTGGGTTTTGCATGTTAGTTTAATTGGTGTATGCAAATATTAAATGCCATTTAACAAAATATTTTTAGATTTTTAAATATTATACTCTACAGACGTGCTTTATTTTAAATTGCCAAGAGAAGGTAAACATATGGATAGTAAAATAAAACTAAGCTAATATACCTAAGCTAAGGCATCAGCCTATAGTGTATAAGAACAGGATATAGAAGGGTGATTTTACTACCTTATTTACGACCCAAGGATCGTGGTAACAAGTAACAGTAAGGGAGGGACCCAAGTATTTATGTGAGGGTCGTATTAGCTTAGTACGGAGGCTTTGACTATTTACAATGTACGTATCAATTTAGGAGTTAAGAAATGTGTTAATTTTGCAAGTTACGAGGTAAAACTTAGCTATCTCGTTCGGTTTCCGATGAACTTTGTACTGAGTTACGCTTATTTAACCCTAGATCACTGAATATTAGTCTGACAGACTAAACACCTCCGACATTTTCAGGGTTAAAGTGTGTTCCCGGTGCACCTTCACCTCGCCCCGCTTAGCACCTTTATAAGTAAGAAAATTAGTGTAATTTGTGTGTGTATCGAATATGGTTAGGCAACAACAAAAGCCTTTGAAACGTATAAAGTTTGTACAAAAAATTTCTTATTCCCCCATTAGCTATGGCTGCGGCTAACGTTTCAATACTGTAACTTTGAAGAGGGATATTAAAGCTATTATTAATGAAATCTAGAAAATGGAAAATGTTACGTCACACGCAAAGTCAAACAATTCTACCAACAATAAAAACACAGAGTAAGCACGAGCTGATTTGTGGAGCGACTCTGTTTTAGTTTGCAATTATTGCAAGATATTAAGATTTAGATATCGTAAAGATAACTTTTAGGCAAAATTAACTACACGTTGCTTGACGTACGACATTTTTTCAACAATCAAAATGTTTCTAAAACAAATATTAAAATAAAATGTCATTAGTGTGGCAGACTGCCACTGTCACTGTCACTTAAAAACATGTTAAGTGATTCAAGTTTAAGAGGTGAGAGCAGTTAGGAAGCCGCTTATAAAGTAAATTAGGATAAAATGAAGAGTAAAGCTATATGCAAAAGGAGGGACATTGATCAAGGTGATCAATTATTTCAGATAATTGATTGTGTGCATAATAAAGAGGTTCTTATTGATTTTAGCACATTTGTCTCAGATAAAATATTTGCGACAAAGTAAAAAAGTGTTTTTTTTTATTTACTGCGACGCAAAACTAACCTAAAAATGGTTATAATACAGAGTATAGCAATTTACTCACCTAATAGTATTGTATCACATGTTGAAGTATTTCGCAAGTAGTATATTTTATGACTGAGATAAATACCTACATGAGATTTAAAAAAAATAAATTTTTTTTAAAATTTATTTCAACAGAGAAGCAAAACATTTTTGAGAAGGGAATATGGAAGTTTAGGCATTTTCAGGGCTTATGAACTGTTATTGGCTGGTTTAATTGGCCATTTTACACACTGTGTAACATTCACCATTCTGCCCTATTTCTGCCCTATTCTGCCCTATTCTGTCATAAGCCCTGTAAATGCCTAGACTTTCATATTTTCTTCTCAAAAATGTTTTCCCTCTCTGTTGAAATAAATTTAAATATAAAAACTCCCTAAGGAGGAAATCCAATCAGTCTGCAAGCATTTGGACATACTCAAACATTGTTAAAATGTTATTTTATTTATGTGTTTATTATTTATTAATACTTTTAGAATGTTTGTATTCTTTTTTTGTACAAAATGATGTTCCCTCACTGGGTGTCTCGTGCCGAGGGAAACATTTTACAAAAAGTGAAACATGCCTTAGATGAATTATTCAACAAAGTCGACATAGTAATAAAAATTAAAAAAACGTAATTAATCTATTAAACCTAATTATCATTAACATAATAAGCAATAGAATCATAAAAAAAAACATAACCAATTTATAGACCTGTAGACCAAATTTCATATACAGTACACAAATTTTACCTATTTTGCTTGATCCACTCATCGATCTGTCCGTATGGATAATGGAAGTAGATTGTTCACTTTAACCGAGTAGTAGGCCAATCCTCTTTGACCGAAGGTTGTTTTGATCAGTATCAAGGATTTGGATTTTCTGTTTTTAAACTCGTTATCAAGTAAATACAGAATATCACCACTTTTCCCTATCCTCAATAGTGTATAAAGTAATGCAGTATAACACCAAATTCAACGTATCTCGTTTATTTATTCCATCAATGTGAAGTGATTAGTCCAACGTTGCAGGTGACATTCCAAGGATGCAAATCTTGCAGTGTAGAACCACATTAAATATGAACATTTCAGGTCAACCCTTCCAGGAATCGAATTTGGGACCTTAGGCATGGAAGTATAATACGCCAACCACTACACTTCACGGTGGACTTTTATTCAATCATTTGAAAACACTCGTCTGGTATTCAGGTTCTATTTCACATGCCTAACCGTATTCCCGAATCCACCCAGATGCAAAGCGCAGTAAAAAGTCGTTTTATTTCAGAAAATAAAACCGTTATACATACCATAATTAATAAATATTGCAACGGAGATAGAAAACATATTTTTGAGTAGGAAATATAATAGTCTAGGGATCAATAGAGTTTGCGAGATGTTATTAACTGATTCAAATGGTTTTACTCACAATGTAACGTTTACCATTTTGCTGATTTAAAAAACATGTATTTTTTAAATTTTTACATAAAATTGATGTTGTTGATTTGAAATTAAATGACACGGCAAAATGAAATTCTTCGTTGCAGAATTACACAATTTAATAAATACGGTTTTTGTTACCGTTTATATAATTTATTGCAATATGGTCATGGGTAAGAATCAAAATATCTGAATTAAGTCTTTCATTTAAATTTCCAAACTCATAGTGTACGAGACGATAAAAAAGGTTTATTTAAATTCAATTAGAATCAGGGTTTTTGAAATTGAAATGTTTAAAAGTGACTTGATTTTAAAAATATCAATTTTATTTATGATAGTCCCTCGGTTATTTGAATGATTTTTGGGTAAGTGGAGGAAGTACTTTTACGGTTGATTTTTATGAAGTGAAAAAACTGACACACTTATAAGTAATAGTCTACCAAATTATTTATGAAATATGGATCTGATTACGAATGCCAAAAGTACGAATTTTGCACTTTTCCGTCGGTTCGTCCGGACATTGGTATCGCGTTGAGAGCTCCTTAGATGTGCGGATGCCTATGTGGGTTAAATATGGTGGGACAGGCAGATGTCCCTGATACAGTTGGAAATGTACTTCCTTCCGAGCTGAACGCACACGTTCTATTGTTTTGTGCTCCCTTTACGAAGGCAGTCTTTAGATCATCTGTCTCTGTTTACCCTGGGAGTCCTTCTTTATTTATGGGAGTTTTCTTATTGTAAATAACCGTGTTTTTATTCTGTTCGTTGTAATTTTAGATCATTTCATCCAGTTTCTTTGAAAATGTATTAAGTATTGATTTTACATTTTCTATACTGGCAACTCATTTAAGTCTGTAAATATTCCTTTCCTTCCGAAATCCTTCCTATTTCAAAACTCTTGTTGCTTCTACCATTCTGTGAGAAAGTCACATGTGAAAATTCTCCTCTCTGATAAATCTTTATCATATACTGCGTCAGCATATACGTACAAAGTGAAGTTTAGTGTGTTATAAATAGACTAAATTGTACAGTTTATCATCATCTACAATATCTACACGATACCGGTATCCGAGCTGCAGCAATAGTGAAGTGCTTCATATAAGAAACAATCGGAAGAACAGTAAAAGTGAGTCAAAATTCCATACAGTCCACTAAAACTCTAAAATCCCGCTGTTATCAGTTACTCAATGCCTGAGAGGCATTGAACTGACCAAACATAAAATGTGTTTCTTTTTTGTTTACGTCCCAATGTTTTTGTATTTTTTCTTCCAGTACTTATGTATAAACACAGTTTTTAGGGTAGACCGCGAAACTTCAGAAGAACATTCTTCACGGTAAGCTTTAAAAAATCCCTAAGAAATTTTTCCAATAAGTCATTTTAATTTATTTTTTAAAATCTCAAAATGTAGTAAATCCTTTATTTCTCGGACAAACAGTCCATCCACAAACCCCTACCCAGTCGCTTCCCTTTGTCCGCGTCTGATGCGTATTGTTTCGTTGGTCAAATACGTTTTTATCTCAATTTTTTTATAGGGGAGGGGTAGGGGTTTGCGGAAGGGATACTAGTCCGAGAAATTAAAAATTCACTCCATTTTGAGACTTTTTTGTCTAGAAATATTCGGATATACTCAAAACATTATTGATTAAACTAACTGGTAGAAAAGGAAGTATGAGAATTGAAATTTATTTACAGGCGTTAAATAGGTGAAATAACTATTACATATGAATCTTACCCACATCACTAAAGGTTTCATGTCTTTTACTTCACAAAAGTCTTCAGATGGAGGGGTTAAAGATGAGTGTTACACAGTGTGTAAAATGACCACTTAAACCAGCCGACGACAGGTCATAAGTCCTTTTAATAAAAAAACTTCTACAAAATTTAGAGCCAGCAGTCTTGATTCTTAAAAGGGGGGGAAACGTTATCTTTATTATGAAAACGAATAAAAAATATCCATTATATACAAAAGAGCATTTGAAATGTTTGACATTTAAATGTAAAAAGAATTATTGACCACTGCTTAAATAATTTTCAATTCAAGTTACAAAGTAGCCATGCCTCAATATTTTTTTTGGTTTTTAAGGTAGTAATTTTGAAAACAGGAAATCAAATTTGATTGAGAGCTTTAACACCTGTTTTAATATTTCGTATCACGTTAAAAAGACACAATTATGCATCATTTAAATTTTAAATTAGGAAAGCTGAAAACATTGATGAATACCTTATTTCGGTTTTATTAACCGCCAATTCCGGCATAAAAAGCATTGTGATAAAGCTTTTAAGGCATTTTTCCACCATTTGAATAAGCTTTCAAATAAAAAGCTCGAATATTTCGCGATTCAATTCAAAACGCCTATAAATTGGTTAAAATTGTATTTTATTTACTGTTTTAATTAGAATCAATATATAACACCACATATCTCAACTGACAGGCGTAGGATTTTTTTTAGATAAATGTCTCAAGTGAGATGAAGGAAATGTTGGGAAATGAGAAAATTTAAGCATTGTTGGCTAAGGCTGGTTTTTGAAATCACTTAACGCACTGTATAACATTTAACATTCTCCCTATCATGTTTGTACATTAAAAAAATGGTAGATGTGAAAATCAGTAATTAAAAAATAAAATAAAAAACTTCATTTATGGGAAGATAGTGAAATGTAATAGATAAAAAAAGTAGTACTCTTAAATATAAAACAATAATATGTCTAGACATAAATTACTGTTTTTCCATGTTTTTTTATGTAATGAAGGAGAAGTTAAAAATATACAAATTCTTTATAATAACTCGATGAGAATTATACTCAAAAGAAATATCTATTCTAATGTAGAAATAATGCACGAAAAAATTGAAATTGGCTTGCTCACAGTAAAGCAACAAATTAAATATAATGTAGCAATTTTTATACATAAAATAATTAAGGGGATAAATAAAAGAAAAACAATAATAAAATTTAACCAACAATGTCATACATACGAAACAAGGGGTCAAAAAAAGATAAAATTACCAATGAGGAGAAAAACAGAATCTCAAAACTCATTGCACAAGGGATTGAAGCTACACAATGAGTTACCTGAAGAAATAAAGGAGATAGAAAAGATCGAAAAGTGTATAACATTTATTTGAAAAATATATTATCGAGAAATTATGATAAAAAATTGTTTTGCTATTAAAATTTTATATTAGTTCTTAAGATGTACTGAACTAACTTAATAAAGCAAAAATAAATATTTGGGAGAATAGTGAATGTTACGCAGTGTAATGTGTTTACTTAAACCAACCACTGATAGTAAGTCACTCTCCAAGCACAAGAGTTAGTTTCTTTTTTTGGAGAGTTACAGTGATAAAATTTACTAGATGTGTAAAAGTAGTTATGTTTAGAATTTTACAAAAACTCGTATTTTTTATGAAGTTTATAAATAAAAATAAAAAAAATAAAAAAAATAGATCATAAGTCCTGTGAATGCCTAGATTTCCATATTTCCCAACAATTTCTTCATCTCGGTCAAGATGTAAATGAAATATTGATTCTCTTCATAAATGATGAGATATTGGTACCTTTAGATAAAATCCTACGAGAGTTCCAGTATAAGCCTGCAAATATTTGGTTATACTCATTGTCAGTATTCAAAACAACATTATTATTATATTTTACGGAAACAACACCAATGTGATGTGTGTTATTGATAAAATAACAAAAATTATAAATAATTCAGTATTTTGTAAATAAATCTAATGAATTAATATGCACAGGTAATTTTATATTTTGCGTATGAATTCCTTCAAATAAAATTTATTTATACTGTTTTATAAGTATTTTTCAATAAAAAAATCGCACTTAAGCAACATTTTTCAAAACTGCAGATTAGCGCTATATATGTAACTTGCTTAAATTAAAATTATAATAATTGTCGAAAATTTGCCGTTGGCAGACTACATTTAAAGCTGTCTTGATTTTAATCCATCGCTTTAGCTGACACAGACAGCTTTTGTGCTTTAGTGACAAATGCAATATTTCGAAGCGAAAATAACTGTTCCACAATGGTTTTGAAATTAAACGAGATATTTTTCACTAGCAGAAATCAAGATTCATTTTACTATAGCATAGACTTGCATTAAAGTTTGTATGTCCTTTTTATATAATGCTTAAAATTATTCTTCGTCGATAGTATTTGTATTATTTTTGGATGAAAACGTTTGTAAACAACATAAAAAAAAACACTTACTGATTTATTCATATTTTTTGCTCAGCAATAGACCAAAAAGTTTAATAATACAGCACAGAACTCCCAGGTTTAAAAACAATTCACGTTTTTGTTTTTGTGATAATTGTAAATAACAGTACAAAACACTTCAACTTCGAAATTATTTTTAATAAATGCGGATTATATTTACATATTATATAAATTCAAGTAAATATTAAATTGTTAGTGACATTTTGTGCGATAAAATTAATAAATAAATATTAACGTCTGCGAAAATTAAAAATCCTGAACAACAAAATGTAAATTGTGTTACAGAGGGGAATGAAAGTCAAATATAAAAATATTTTTGTTTAACTAAAAGGACATGAAACAATATTGTTTTCGTAAAATATTAACTCATAATAAATTATAACACATATTGTATTAAGCTTATTCAAACAAACAAATAGGCTATCACGCTGTTTCCCCTTAAGGGTAGGCAGAGACTGAACAGGGAACGCCGTATCAGTTTGTATTTGCACACGAACCTTGCTTTTTCTACATTCATGCATCTTCGCATGCACACACGCTTATTATTCCAACTTTTGACACGTCCGTTTTCAAGTATTTGTTGGATATGGTCGTATCTTGTCTTTCTTGGTCTTTTTTGTTGCTGCATTATCAACATTTACATCGTATATCCTTTTAGACATTCTTTCGCTGTCCATTTGCTCTACATGGTCAATCCAACGAAGAACTAATTTCTTGATTTTGTCGATGATGCTTTTTTCTGCCTTAGACAATGTGTAGATAAAATAAATATATGTACATAAAAAGATCTTTTAACGATTTGTCTATTAAAACATTTCAAGTTCATGCCAGCGACATGTTTAAATTAAAAAAAACAAAAAATAAGGTTTCCTTCTTCGGATTTAACGATGATAGATTATTGAGTTAAAAATTATGTATTGAGACTTTATTTGATTAAAGAGTCGGTTAAAAAGGATTTATTGTTGAACTAATTCGACTTCCCGCTTGACTTTACCTTTTATAAGAATGCCTTGGTTGCGATAATCTTAAACCCACTCAGATTCGGGACAAAGCCTTAGGATTTATTTAATGGTACATTTTACCCCTATGTGTCCACTAGAAATGTGCGATATAACAATATTTATTACTTAATTACATGAAAAGGAACGTAGGATGCCAATTTACTATCACAAAAACACCCCTTTATATTTTCGACGTAAGGGCTATTAAAGAATTTACGGTAATGCATGCACTCTCGAAATTACGTTTTTATACAAATTAAGAAAGCCCCTTTTTATCTCTTTGATTAAAAATATATTTAAAAAAATATTAGGAGGTTATTATTTATTTAAATATGAAATGAAAAAATATGTATTTATTTAATCTCAATTTTAATTCAATCGTTTAAAAATGAGACGAATAAATTTTTTTTTTTCATTTTAATTATTATTTTTAGAAAATCCATATAAAATAATATTTATATAATAATCAACAGTTTGTATTCTCCAATAGTAGTTTTATTGTTTATTTTTATGAATTTTCAACAAATACGAAAATATAAATGTAAGAGTTTATACCTAAAATAATAATATAAAAATTATTCTGTACCGTCAACATAATATAAAAAAAGATATTGTGTATTTAATCTATCAATATTAGTGAAAATTTAGAGTTTTTTTACTATCAATAATGATTCGTTAGTGGCTTTTTTGGGAAAATCACATTAAGTAAATTTGTGGTTATCGAAAAAAAAACATGTCTCCAAATGGAAAGGGAAGAGAATTTTTCTTATTGAAGAATAAAATTTAATGATTTTTATTTTTGTATCAACAAATTACAACGATATTCCACTAAGCATATTTACTAATACTATTCGCTGTTCAAGCTTTGCTGGTTTGAATTCAATGTTTGCTCTTTTGTTCCAGGAAAATTCATCCTTAGTAGTACCGTGGATTATAGGCTGCATTACCTTCATGTCCTTAGAAGCCATGGCTATGGTGTATTCAAATGTGCTAAGGGATCATGTCAACAGGGTAAGCCATTTTTTTATATTAGGCATGGCAAATAATAACACTTAAAAAAAATCTGTAAGATTTATACATAAATAATTTGAAACGTGATAATTTACCATAGTTTTGCATTTTAAGGCCACTTAAAAACAGTAAATATTTTGGCCGAAATTCATTTACATTATTTTATTACACGTTCATTATCTAGTTTGAACACAATATGGAGAGAAAATACGCTCGCACACATTTAATAATGTACCATAGTTTAAATGTTTGATTTTTATTTAGAAATATTTCTGTAAAATAAATAAATTATAAAATTTCTCCAGGCTTAAAAAAAATACATACATAACAAAATGTCACAAAGAAGACAGAATTAAGAAAAAAAATGTATGGTTCATAAATGAATAGCTAAAATACTAGAAAGAAAGCCAAAAAATATGTCTTAAAGGTCGGAGAATAATTATAAGCTTTAGAATTCCTTGATATTTTTTCGTTTCATGGTCATTTAAAAAAAAGGATTTCTTATTGATAATTTTTATTGATAAACAACTTTGTTTTTTATGTAAGAGATTCATAAATAAACATAATGATTTATTTGACACTCAAGATCATGCCTATGAGTGATGTGGTTGCATCAACAAAAAAAGTGAACTTAAATAAATGATACTTTTGTATTTTTTGTTGCCGGATTATTTAAATAAATAATATTTGAGTTTTGTTGGGAAAACATAAATATATTTATTTTATTTATTTAAAATTTGAAGTACAAAGAATAAGTACTTTGGCGGACTTATTGCTAAAAATAATATCTTCCAGCCAACTAAAAAACAGACTGGTCAAAAGAAGAGTTTGTCAAAAATGTGCACTTTGAAACGAAAATAAGTGCTAAAAAAAATTTTATCATTTTATAACATTTTTAAAAATTAATCTTTGAGTTATACGTTGCCAACTCAGAGGTTCACGCTTCGTTACGGACTCTTAACTCACTTAAAATTTTCAGCGTAGTTATTTATAACAGCTTAGTTAAAAATGGCTCTTGTACTAAAATATAAGGGTAATCATAAGAAAGCGCATATCCAAAACATTTACTTTTATTTACAAATCATCTCCGATAGTAAAGTTATCATTAGTACTAACGTTTTCCGTTAAATATTATTCCGGGCATTATCTTAACCGACCTTGGGTTAATGGTTAGTTAGGAGTGAAATACCATTCTGCGGAGTAATTCTGGTTACTGGTCTTCAGGCTCTCGCCCTAATTCGCCTTAGCTTTATTCAGATACCGATATATATTATGTATTGTGGTCACACTCCGCTCCCAAATGATGGAAGTTCGTAGCGCGTGACTCAATAGGAGAAAGGGAATTTTGTTTGGATTTAAGGTTCTTGAACTGACCTGATTTGGGAACCATTTTGTATAAGTCGGATTTGTTCCCAAGTCTCTTACACTTCTATGTAATACTTTTCACAATCTCAGGGCGCCTAAATATCTGTCTGGAAACTTTGTTTATCTGCCCAAACATGGGTTATTACTTCCCATTTTCAATAAAAGCTAATAAACTGAGAAGGGTTGTGAAACGGTGGTAGTGTAGTCATATATGTATGAATACAAATCTACTATTTTTTCCCCCATTTTCTAGAACAGTACTTACGACTAAAGTTCGTATAACGTGGGTCAAAAAATGGTACAAAATCTTGTGCAATATTTGATCCAATCAATATTACATCGTATAATACACAAATGTAATATGTATATATTATAAGTACACACTTTTAAAATTTTCCATCTTTTAAAAAACAAGCACTATCCTGGATTCAAACTAAAGATATTAACTCTTTTTTTCTACAATATAATTTGTTGCCCTTTAATAATAAGGATTGTTTTTAGGTTTTTTTATATTTTTTACTTACTATAAAATAAAAAAAAGTACCCCTAATCTTTAACAGAATATTTTATTTAAAAAAAGTATTCCTGTCTATTTATTATAGAAGCAAAAAGTTCATAAATATTTCTTGTATACCCACGAACAGGCTATACCTTTGTGGGAGTTTTTGTTTACTATTTTTACTGTTAATATGTATTTCATTGCTATGTAATTATTCTTTATTTTTTGAATACTCTTATTTTACCACTTATAAGAAAAAACAAAAAAATATAATAATAAATACAAAATAAAAAATATAAAAAAATCTGTGGTCAAATTCATAAAAATTAGAAAACTTCCTACTTAAAAAAAAATATTTGAACTAAGACCTGTGCGCGCATTTCAAGCTTGTGATGATGTAAACTACAAACTTCAACTGTTAACGTGTATTTGTTGTTGCTTAAAATTTATTTTTCCTCGATCTTTTTTGTTTCACTAAAATTTTTTCACTTTACACTTGCCTTTCTTTTCTCAAAATACTGATTTTTAATAAGGTTGCGGATCCGTGTTATTTTGGAAAAATGTTGTGGACTGTTGGTCGCTGCAAAATAAATTGTTAATTGCCAGTAGTCGCGTACAAGATAGATAGTTTTATCAATTGTAAAACTGTACGTTATCCGTCATGGTGCCTTAAATATATGTATGCTTGATTTTTAATTTCAAAAACTGCTTCGTGTAAAATAGCAAAAAAATGTCCTTTGATTCGGCACGAGAATTATTGTACAAGCACTGCACAATATTTTGCTCAAAATCTTGTATCGTTTTCTGATATGATTCTTGTCTTGCTTTACATATAATAAAGCTTTAAATCTTGATTAATCAAATATTTTTTTTTTGAATAGCTGACTTCATTTTTCAACAAATTCATTTAGTGGTCCTGGGTTTAAAAGATAAAAACTATTTGAAATATAGCTGGGACAAAAATTGTAAACCTTCTGAAACAAAATACGACTAAAAGTTTGTGACCTTTAACGACCACCGCAAGTCACTATCTTAAAAAAAGAAATTTTATTAGTTTTGTGTAGTTGGTTTGCACAAAGTTTAGAGAAGGATAGTAAAAATATGTAAATAAAATATTGAAAACTACAAAAATTTGTATTAACTTTTTTTTGTCAATCTTACTGATTGATATCTGTAATTTATTTTTCACATTTCAACTTTTTCTTACTTTACACGATAAACTCTTAATTTTTTATCTACACATGTTCAAATGATCCAAGTTTTGTAAATAAAACAGATATTAATAATTATTATAATGTATTGCTAAATATTTTATTTACAATTTTTTTTCCGATTTATCCAAAAATTAATATGAATATATGTGCCAGCTATTTGATTGCCGAAAATATTGTATGTTTGAACAAGTTTTGTAAAGATACATCCCATCTTGATTAATTGAAAAAAAAATTTATTCAATAAAATTAAAATAAAAAAAGGGTCAGAAAATTTTAGAAATAATTAGAATTTAAAATTATCGTAACTATTTTTTAAAAATCGGCAGCAAGCTCATTTTATTAAACTTTTGAATATGTTTTGTAAATTCATTTGTTCGCCATAAATCTATCTCACTCTAACACAATCCGAATAGTATTTCGCTCTTGCTCATACGATACGAATAAAACGAATTAGTTTAAAAATAAGGCAAGATATAAACAACAAACAACAACAAACAAACTATCACGCAGTTTCCCAATAAGAGGTAGGCAGAGAGGATAGAACACCACATCACTCTGTCTTTGCATACACATACCTCGCTTCCTCTACATTCATACATTTTCTCATGCACGCAAGTCGATTATTCCTACTCTTATAATGTATGTCTCAGTCTTACATAGTTCACGGATCTTGACATTTGTGCACCTATCATATACCGTTTGACCACACATTCGCCCGAGGGATCGCATTTCGACAATAAAATATATAGACTTAGGCAACATAAAGACTTTAAAAACTCACCCTTAGTTTGACCCTGTACATGAAAATATAACATTTTTTTTCAAATTAAATCTTAGCGTGCAATACGCATGTATCGTATAACTTTTTTCCCTTTTTTTGTATTAATATTTTATTATTTCTCTTTCGACTTGATTTTTATTTTATCAATGTACCGATACTTAAGATAATATTTTGTTTTGTACCTATAAATGATCTCAACGCTGTATGATATTTACCGGTCTAAAGATGTCTGTTAGAGGGGGAAAGCATTAATTTGTCAAATAAATAAGTAGAATAGAAGCAAGTATTTTTAATTTAATTTTCGCAAATCCGACCGAATAACCGAATACCGCAAGCAACTACACTGGTATTTGAATCAGGCATAGAAGTTACATTAACATTCTATCACTTCTTTACAATATTTAAATAATCCCATTTCGCCTCTTTATCTGAGAGAACTTATTCCACCTCTATCACAGCATGGGGTAAATCTTCGTTCAACTAACGAGATAACCCTTTCAATACTCATTCACCACTCTAATTTTTTTGCCTCCTATTTTACAGTGGTAGCTGGTCGATTATGGAATAATCTACCAACTAATGTCAGTAACATTCAAATCACGTTTAAAATATCACTTCCGGAATATTTCAGTTTTTTTTCTCCCTTCCTCTTTCCTTCTCTCCTCTTTTCATTGTATAGTTTAGATATAAAGCCAAATTTTATTTCTTAAAAAATATAAATGTTTATTAATATTTTGTTTTAAAATGAAAATATAATAAACGAACAATATGTTCATATACCACTGATTTTCTCAAATTGAACGGTTTGTCATCGCGATCGCCATCGTTTAAAATTTTAACAAAACCTTTCAATGAGATATTAAATTTATTAAATAACGGTTTTGAAATCTGCTTTCAATTTGGCGAGCCCTTTAAAAAACTAATTAGCATCAATATCTATCAAACCATTCCACGGTTCTTTCATTTTAATAACGCCGATGGGTTAATCAAGGTGAATCGAACCCTTTCAGGTATTAAAAATAATTAGTATCATGGTTTTGACATAATGACGTAAAAAAGCTTAGCGTCAAAAATACCTTTGTCGTTAACGTAAGTTTTTCTTTAAAATTTTTCTTTTTTATTTGATTGTACATAGCTTTCTTTTATCATCGCCATCACTCATTTATTTTTCCGTACCCAGTGGTGCATAGGACATTCCAATAATAAAATTATTACGTGGAGATAAGGTGATCAGTCCAACGCTTTAGGCGTCATTCCAGGAACAATGAAATATAGCATTTCAAAAAACCTTTAAAAATCAATATTTTACGTCCAACCTGCCAGGAATCGAAACTAGGATTTGAAAAATTATGAGCGAATGCTTCACCTACTACAAAAAAGGTGGATATGTCTCCACTTAATTACCTTATTCAGGACTTTTACATAACAGCAACCATCGAGTCGAAACCACTCGTTCAGTGTTTCGGTTCTCTTCCATACATACATATAACAACTGTATTCATCATCCGCCTGAACACATAAAACATTCTTTTTATACTTAATAATTGGACAGGATTCTAAATACTTTTTTACAATTTGTTGTTGTATCGTGGGCTCAGGTACCGAGGTTTGAAGTTCTACCTACCACACCTTGATTCATATTTGCCATCATTTAGTTACTAAGTCTATTTGTAAAACGCCTAGACCCGAAATATTTGGGTAAATCATAAGAACGTTTTTTAAATATTAAAAAAAAAACTGGACACACTATGGGTTCTGCCTACTTAAGCGTGACTATGATACGTTTCATTTCAGACAATATAAAAAAGTATTTTTGACAATTGTCCTTTCAGATAGGGTAAATAGGAACGGGTTTTCCTTACTAAATAGCTTAGTACGTAATGGTTTAACGCCAAAATTATCGTCGATTGATTTTAATTAGAAGGATTTTTTTTTTATGTACTCGTATGATTTTTAAGCGTTCCATTACCACTTTCTGTTTTTTATGTGATCGTAAATTAAGTTTAAACGTGCTTAAAATTCACTTACGTTTTGTAATTTGAACTGAAAATCAGTTTACTGTTGTAACTCGTATAATATATTCAGATTGCGCAAAAGATATGATAAAAAAATCTCGCATTTGCCATTTTTCTCTGTAGTGTAGAGGTAAGTACATGCATTGTGTTCGTAAGTATTTTGGGTTTTTTTAAAAATATATCTACGCTTTCCTCTTCTATTTTAGGTTTGTTCTCTACTAAGCTGGATATAAGACTCTTCTGAAACTTCTTACTTCTTTCTGTCTCCCACATTTTTTATCCATGCTCAACCTGCTATAGAGGCAATGTCGTCGGCCTATCTTTTTTATTACTTTCAAAGACTTTTTTTGTCAGCCCATGGTCTTCAGTTTTTATCCTGGGTGTCCACCTGCCATCATTTTGCCTCCTTAAGTGTCCAACCCACTGCCATTTTAGTTTTGTTGTTCGAACCGGGACATTTACGACTCCGGTTCGGCGTCTAATTTCTTCATTCCCTATTCTATCTTTTAGATATATGCCGAGCATGTCTTTCTATGGATGGTTGAGTGTATTTCAGTTTCTACCTCTTTTTCTGTATATCGGGCGTGGTTTTTAGTTTTTATTTCATAACTGGCAATAAACACGATTTTTTAGACTTGTCTTCTAAAACATATAGGGACTTGTTGATTGTCAAAAATGTACTTTAGCTTGCCGAAAGCAGGCCACCTTAGCACCATTTTTCTGTCTGGTTGTCTTGATCCGCTGTCTGGTTGTCTTGATCAAATTTGACTTTGTCACCCAGGTTTACGTACATATCTACATACATGAACACAATTCAACATCAATGTTTATAATAGCAAAAATGGTTATTTAAAAAAAATGAAATTACAAAAACTAAATAAAAACTTTAGATTTTTGCCGTGTTAAACCACCTTTAAATCAATATTTCATGTCCACCTTCACAGAAATCGAACCTGGCATCTCAAGTATAGTAGGCAAATGCGCCAACTACTACACTACAAGGTAGACTTATTTTCAGTCGATTTCCCTTTTCAGAAATTTTATTCGAGAATTACCATCGAGTCAAAAACCCTCGTCCAGGATTTTGGTTCTATTTCATACCAGAACTGTATTCTTTATCCTCCCGGACGCTGAGTTAAAAAAGTTTAAACATCGTAATTCTCTTGCTGCTTCAAATGGTCACATAGCACAGCATTGGTACTTCAATTGCAGCGTATCTTGATCATTTTCGTAAAACGATTGTAAGAGATAATTGGTCTTACGCTTCAGGTACCAGTCCAGGGCCCGTATTACAAGATTGGGAAGTCAACATTTATTTTCAATTTTATCAACAATATAAATTAAGTTTTCTCTATGAAAAAAAAAAAACATACATTTTTTTCTAAACATGTTCAATAACAGGTTACCGACGAAGACACTTTAAATTTTCATACAATTAATTAACATTATTAATAATCATTGCGAAAATTTTATTATTTTATGTCGTGATCAGCATACTCATGTTTGAGGATGCTGATCACGCCTGACTCCAGGCATGGTCATCTGTGGACAGTCTCCCTCCACCTGGAATGGTTTTGTGCTCTTACGTATTCTGTAAGCTTCTTTATCAAGGTATAATAACTATTTATATAATAACTATACTTAGTTTATTATACCTTGATAAAAAAACTTGAGTGCCTTTAAAACCGGTCGGTAGAAAAAAAAAGTGGTTAAAAACAAAGTTGTATTACAAAACAACAGGCTTTTACATTAAACCTGCAAATAATCCTATGTGACAGTAGTGCCACAGGAAAATATGTTAACTGTAGAGATTTTATTGAGTTTAAGAGCAGGAACACGTTATAAATTAAAAATACAGGTTTTTTTCATTGGTAATTGATTTGTTTTTAAAAATAAGTGAGTTAACATGTTCATCACTATGATTTGAAGTTGTTTTTCTTATATTTGATTTTTAAATTTGGTTTCATTGGAAAGAGCATACGATAATAAGTTTAGACGGATTATTTATTAATTATATATACGGCCTAAGCCAATTACAACAATTATATGAAGAAACATATGTACAAGAAACTGAACAAAAGAACATAAAACTATGAAGCAAAGACAAACAAAGGGAATAAAATAATGTTACACAATATATTCATAAACACGATCAACATATAAGACTTCGAGCTAACCCATACTAAGACATTTTCATCTCACTCTGTATTAATGACAAGGAGATCTACGAAGAGCCGGAAGATCTATCCCAAAGAATTCCAAATTGTGTGAAGAATTGGCTTATCTACACATTCTAGACATTGAAGCATAAAAACAAAACTTACTGTTAGACAATTTAATAAATAGCAAATTTAAACTTTTGGTGATACGGTTGGGAACATGAAAAGAAATTGATTGCAACAGAGATAGGACATATTATTTATTTAAATACATAGTATTTTGAAAATGCATTTAAGTTACATCTCCTTGCTACGTCTCTTCAACGGAGAGAGATTGATAAATCGCTCTATTTTAAATAGGAATAATTACATCTTTGCAATCCTAGCAACTGTGCCACTTTTCTTAGAAAAGGGTGTTGGACAAACTCGATATGGTCAATATGAGTCTAGTCTACTATAATAATGGATGCCAATATATTAATTTATTTTTGTCAAAAAATTTAGTTAACAGATCATTGCCTCGGGGTCTTGTTAAACAGCTAAAAATAAAATAATGAAATAATTTTTCTCACCTCATTGCGTCACAATTCGTACGGAATAATTTTAACAAACAAATATTTTCCAGGACAAATAGGCCCATATTTCTAATGAATTGGTTTAGACCACGTTTGGACAGTAGTAAGATCGATTGCTTCCTACAAAAAGTATCCCAATAGGGTTTCTTTTTAAGAAATACCTTTTGAGATGAATGGCGGTACTTTGAATATTGATATTTTCTAGAAAGCAAGGGTCAAGTGAAATATTTTTGTCAACCCACATAATTTGATACAAGCGCTGGAACGCGGCGGGTAAAATTTATTTATGCAAAAATCCACCTACTGGGCTTGAGAATTATTTAGAAAAAATCATTTGCCTTTTTGAGATTTTGATAAAAAATTATCGAAACATGTGAGAAAATAAATCACATTTTAATTATTTTTATCGTTTGAATTTACCGTTAGAAGGTGATTTGCAAAAGTGAAGCGCTATTTGGTTTGGTAATTAACTTCTAAATCAAAAATAAAACTAAAATATTTTTTTTTCTGTGAACTGATAAAATATTCAGGTTGTTTTCTTAAACTTTTAATTTATTTAAAAAAAAGTGTTTTTAAGATTCGGTTAAATTGAATATCCGAATCCATTTCTTTAAATTTGAGAAAGAAAATAAAATATCACTTTTTTTAAATCTATTTTATTGAATATGTTGAGAAAAAATCGTTAAATGAATAATATTTTTTTTCATAAGATAAAAAAAAACTACTTTTAACTAGATAACACTTAACAAAAGGGAAATATCAAGTTAAAAAAAAAAAAGAATTATTAAGGGTCTATAGAGTACTGTAGAGTAAAAACATTTTTTTTTATATCTATTATCATCATATTACAATAGAGACAAAGAACATTTTAGATAAGTAATCTAGAAGTCTAGGCATCTACAGGGCTCATAACCTGTCATTGGCTGGTTTAAGTGGGCAGTAAAATATGAGCAGAATGGTGAATGTTACACCGTGTGTAAAGTGGCCATTTTAACCAGCCAATGACAGGTCATAAGCCCTACAGATGCCTAGACTTCTATATTACTTACCTAAAATATTCTTCACCTCTCTTGTAATATGTTGATATTGGCAGCTCCCCAGTGAGTTGAATCCGGTCTTTGTCTGCAGAAATTTGGAGATGCTCAAACTATTGTCGTATGTATTAGTAGCATAGAAAATATTTTTAAATGCATAATTTCAAATTCCCCCCAAAAACTTTTTATTACATTGGCCACGGCCCTAATACGTTACGATTCTTATCGTCGCTTCTGACCCTTTGGATTTTGTCAAGGTCAATCTTATCGCGTTTTTGTGGAGACGTTATTTTTAAACAAGATTATTAAAAAGAATATAAAAATCTATATTGATTTTTAACATATTTTTTTTTCTAAATCCATTTAACTTATTTTCATCGGTATTCGAAGTATGAGATATTTCCCTATTATCGTTTAACATTTTTGTATATATATTTTTATATACGTTTGGGGTACCTCAAAGTAGAACTGCCTTTTTTTAGAGGCATTTTGCAGTATTGGGCCCTAGAGTTTTTAACATGTTGGACCCTAACATAAAGGCTTCGGTCAGTTACAGTGTTTATAAGAAGAAGGTGTAGTGGATAAGGGTTAGACCTTTTTACATCCTGTAAATTATTTTCATGACTAAAAATTGTGTTGCTTTTAATTGCCAAATATCTTTTTATTGTTTTAATTTATATTTTATTATTACTTTTTGTGTTTATTATTTTAATTTGTTTTATTTTTCTTATTATTATTAGTATTTACACGTTTGTTTAATTTTTTGATTAAATATGGTATATTCTCTCTAATTTATAATTTTTCTTCAATTTTTTTATTATAATCGGTAAATTTTAAATTTATATTTTTGCTTAAATTTTTATTATTATCGGTATGTTTTCTAATATATATTTATGTTTAATCTCTTAATTACTAATGCTTTATAATTTGTATTTATGCTTAAATTTTATTATTATTTGTATGTTTTCTAATTTATAATAATGATGTCCCATTTCTTAACAATTAATAGTATATTTTCTACTTTATATTTACGATTCAATTTTTGTTACTATTACCTGCTTGTTTTCTAATTTATATTTATATCGATTATTTTCAATGTTATTATTTTTCTTTATATTAATTAAGAATCATTTAATTAAATAAAAAAAAAACACATGTAAAAAAAAAAGGTCCTTCCTAAACACAGGAATTTCCTAGCTAGTCAGGACCTGAAACAAAAAAAAAACTATGTACATTTTAAATCTGTGAAATACATAAATAAATAAAATAAATAAATGTATTAAAAAGCGTTATTTAGAGTTTATTGTCTTCTTACATTTGGACTTTATTAATACTTTATGTGACTGGTACGCATTT
This sequence comes from Micrasema longulum, assembly GCF_059751315.1. Taxonomy (NCBI): domain Eukaryota; kingdom Metazoa; phylum Arthropoda; class Insecta; order Trichoptera; family Brachycentridae; genus Micrasema; species Micrasema longulum. The sequence continues at coordinate 430,700 of NW_028278282.1, forward strand.
CAATTATGTTTATTTTTTTGTTTTAGCAATTCGATTCCCTCTGCAAAGCTGAAATGGCGTTTTTCACATCAAGAGCTATCATAAATGTAAGTAAAAATTCGAAAAAATATTATAACATACATAGATATTAGACAAATTTAATGGGTCAACACGATTTCCACTCTCTGAAAAAACAATAACACCAAAACAAATTTTGTCGTACTTTAAAAAATCTTATTTGCGCATTTTTTAAACAAAAAACACTTGTCAACCCTATCAGAAATTAAACCTGAACACAAACTTTGCAGGAAAATGTTGTACCTAGTACTTCATAAGGCCGACTTAACTCCATTCGATTTCCGTTTTCAGGATTTTGACAAAGATCAACCATAGATTTGTCAGGGAATTTAATTTTATTTTTACAAACATAATTAATTTTTGAGTTAGTCAAAAAGAAACTAAATAACAATTAGGTCATTTTTTACTTATTGATTTATACATTCGCTTATTGGGATTTTTTAAGGATACATATCACATAAAAGCACAATATGTTTATGTGTGCTTTATTTTAAGATTCAAAATAAAAATAATAAATAAATAGAAAGAAAAAAGCCATAAAAGAAATTATCATCCATGTAGCGCAAGAGGTTAAGTAACATTTTGGACAAAACCGAGTAAGGAGCCTTTATGGGTTATTTTTTATGTAAAACTATGAGAAAATTAAGTCTTCAATACGTTTTTTGACATGAAACGGCTTTTTTGCGGATGAAAAAAGTCAATAATTTTATAAAAAAAAATAGAAAGCATCAGGTTACTTTTATAAGTTATCATCATCATCATCATCATTCTTTTTCCGCATCTAATGGTGTCTTGATCATTTTTGTTACATGAATTTAAGGTGATCAGTCTTGCGCTTCAGATACCAGTCTAGGGACTATAAGATATTTTAGTGTAAAAAAACCCTTTTACATAATAATACATGTCAACCATGTCGGGAATCGAACCCGAGATCTCTTGCATGGTAGGCAAACGCGCTGACCATTACACCACGAGGCCACGAGTTATGGTTATTGTTTATTCAGAAATACCCTTTTTTCGTTTGTGCTTGGTAATAATTATTATTGTGTTAAGTATTTACGTAACTAGAAGCCACTGCATGTGTTTTTTTTGTATTTTCTAATAATTAATAAAAATAAAACAAAAACTTTTAATATTAAATTTTTGCCAAAAAGAAATGTTTTTTTTGCTGATTTTGTTACCATAAATAAAAAGTAAAAAAACGCTTTTGTCGGGAAGCAATGTTTTTTAACATATATAACGTAACATAATTAATCTATAACACCGGAAAAGCTAAAATCTATTTTAAATAATTATTGCTGGTTTAAGGCATAGAAACTTTGGTAGCAATTTGCCTAAAAACAATAATTTGTAATAAAAAAAAAGAAATAAATAAAACAACTTTGTTTTAAACCACTAATTTTTATTTTTCACCGACCGGTTTCAAAGCAAACAAGCTTCTTTGTCAAGGTTTACGTAACCAATGAATTGATTCCTTTTTATTTTATTTCTATCATGTTCACTAAATACTACACGTGGACCCAATAAATGAAGTGTTTTTTTTCTTATACGAGTGGTAATCTGATATCATTATTTTCGAAGTAAGCCAGGAGAGGGCTAAAAGAAATATTGTTTATTTGGTTATTAATTATTGTTTTCTTATTATGAATCGCTTTTTTAATTTCTAAGATTTCTAAGTTGTCTAATTTAATATTTTATTTTCAACATGAAGTACTTTTACTCCAGTGTCTTTATATATAATAATTTGTTAATTTATTAATGACTTCCTGCGCTACACCGACGATATATAATAAGCTATGTAAGTGAGAATGAAAACGGAAAGAATGTGGTTATATGTAGTTAAATTTTATTCAGTGATCGCATGAAAGAAGACAACTTGTAATCCAAAAAAATTAAAAAGGGTAGTTGTTGGCAGAGCTATGAATTCTGAGTATGGGAGAATGAATATCATAGTTCTATGGTTTTCAGTATGAAAAAGAAAATTTTGTATTAGATTTTTTATTGGGATATTTCATTATAAAGAACTCAGTAGTTTGGGCACATCAAAGAGTTAAGGATTTGGAATAGGACTAAAATGTCTATTTTTTTGGCGTTATTGAAAAAAGGATATTTTTAACATAATTTTTAGCTCATTTTATGTACAATATTGGATTTTCCAGTCGAAAAAATCATATAAACTTGCACTTATTTACGTTGAAATCTAGATTAATTAAAGAGCATCAAGAAGAAAAAGATGTAAATCAGATTGTAATAGTGAACAATCGGAATGGTTGTCAATATAAAATCTTATTGTCCTCAGCAAACAGCCAGATTGATAAAGATGAAAAAAATATTTTTAGTTGTTTTGAAAAGCAAGGAAGCAAGGTGAGCATTCTGTGGTATACCCAAAGATAATGCAAAAACAGAATTTTTAAACCTTGAATAATTCTAATGTAGTCAGCCTCGTGGCGTAGTAGTCAGCGCGTTTGCCTGCCATGCAAGAGGTCTTGAATTTGATTCCCGACTTTTTTGATGTGAAATATTGATTTAAAACGGCGTTTTAGCGCCAAAACATTTTATAGTCCCCGGTCTAATATCTGAAGTATAAGACTGATCATCTTTCCTTTATGTAACAAAAATGATCAAGATACGCTGCAATTGGTGTACTAATGCAGTGCCCTATGCATCATTCAGTGCGGAAAAGAGAATGATGATGATGAAATGATTCTTATTAGTCCGTGGCAATATGTTCTATGTTAATTCTTTGCTTTGTGGCTGTACGTAAACAAATGAAATAATTTGATGAGCGTTTTCTGCTAAGATATTATAATAAATATATATAATATGTACCTTTTTGTACTAGGTAAAAAATATTTGACTTCTAATTGAAGATGTTGGGTAACAAAAGTTTGAAGGTCACGGAAACAACTATTATGGGTAATAATTTTAATTTATTAATTTTTAATGATTTAGGTTCTGGCAATGTGGGGAGTGATGCGATTTTACCACCTTCTTCGGTCCGGTGTGACGTGGAAAGGTCCAGAAGCCATAGAGCTATGATATCTACCAGTTCTGGTGGCAGATGCATCAGATAGACCTCCTACTGAAGACGACTCCCTGCTTGAAGAACACGAAAGTTCCACAGACGAGAGTGGACCTGAGTCAGTTTAAACAAAAACACTTAAAAAAAGATACCTAATCAAAGGGTTTGAGTGCTTTTACGTTCCTTATGTAGAAATTGTATTTTTTTAGCAATAGAAACTTGTATATACAAAGTCGTATTTTTAAATTAAATATACGAAAAATATACGTAATTTCTGGGGAGTTTTTGAAAAAGATACGAACTATAGTGCTTGTGAAAGATTCAATCTTTCGCGTCAAGTTAGTGTCTAAAGTGATTAAATGATATAATAAGACGCTTCATATCTTATAAATAAAGAAATCTCTTTATACGACGATAAATTTAATTAAGACAATATGAAATTTAGATTGAAACATTAAGAGTTACTTGTATAAGCAAAGGAGGACTGTATCTTTCTAAGAAATCAAAACACTTCTTATCAGATGAACAAAAGATAAGATTTAAAGGCTCTACAAAGTAAGGGATAAAGCCTTTGAATTATTTGTTTGTATTGCTTGGAGGAGCTTTAGAAAGTTTTTTCAAGAGGGGGGTATAAATATTGCTTCTGTTAACAAATGAAAACTTTGACTGATAAAATTTAAGGAAGAAATGAAGTGTAATTAATGTTTTTCCTTTGAATCTATAAAGGCTTTCTATTCTTAAAATTCTTTAGTCATAAGTTTCAAATAAAGTTGATAGTTATGTTTGAAAGTTAGACGTATTACTTAAATAATAATTATATTCATCCATTTATTAATTTTATTATATTTTTTCCATCGGTATGTTGTTTTTTATTAATTATTATCTAGGGTAAAATGTTTTAAATTTTTTAATACAATTAACAATATCAATTACAAATTAAGAATTCTTGTAAATAAGAGTAAATTATTAAAGTAATGTGCTTTATAAATGTGATCTTTGATTGCTGAAATCCGATAGTACTTAGTATAAAAAAAATATTTTTAATTAATTTATTTATATGTGAATAAATATTGAATACTCCGTCTGTATTGTAAATACAAAATTCAATCAAATTAATATGCCATGACATGCTCCCAGAATAAAGTATTGTTATTACATTTTTTTTAATTGTTTAGATGTACCTTATTGGATAAAAAAAGTAATATAAAATAACCAGTGTATAAACAATTATTTTTATGTGTTTATTTAAAACATGCTTTTTTCTTAAAAAAAAAAAACTTTATCATGTTACTGTAATCGCATCTGTTAATAATTCCACTTTTATAATATCGGTGTAAGTGGAAACAATATTTTGCTTAGTGTTATAATAAAATTATCGTGAACATGTTAAATTTATATCAAGCTCATCGTTGATAAAACAATAAATATTTTTTCAAGTACTCAAAATAAATGATTTTCTTTTGTTTTAATAAATAATTGAACCAAAGTAAAAATAAAGTATCTGTAGTAGAGTGTGCTGGATATATGGAAAAAAAGGAGAGCACACCGTTTAAATGTCTGACGATATATGAAAAAGGCGTGGTTTTGACTAGAGATTGGGGAATGCAAAACTTTAAGGACTTCCACCAATTAGAAAAAATACGTATATATATAGAACTGAGAGGAAATAAGGAAAAGATTATGTCTGGCAGTAGACCAACATATAGTGATAAAAAAGATGGTGAAATGATAAAAAAAAAAACTATAAACAAAATGCGTGAAACTGTAGAAAAACAGGTAGGCACAAAAAGAAACCGGTGTACAACATTAATTCACAAAAAGATATAAAATAAAATATTTGAGAATGTCAAAAAAAGGAAATGTAAAAAATAGGTTAAAAAGAACGAATAAAAAATATTTTTTATCATTAAATTATAAAATAAATATTTAAGAGTTTTTTTTTTATTATGTTAAATTTAAAATATTTATTTTTGCAATCCAGCTAAGATTGGTTGTACCAAAAAATATGTTGAAGGTAACGTATTAGTCGAAATCGGCAAAGTGTGTAGCATAAAAAAACAGTATTCGTAATAAATTTAGCTTATTTTTATGAAAATTTAACAAATGTTTATTTGAACTTTTCTGTAAATAATATATGAATCGTAACTTTGAACTTGGGCTTTAGGGTAAAAATTATGCAATATTTGCAAATTAAATAAGAAAGGTAAATATGAACCACCAATTTTATTTTCGTCTGTAAAATTCAAAATAATTACAAAAAATACGAATTTCGAATTTAATTACAAAGATATATTCGTATGAAAAAGGAATACATAAGAAATGGTTAATAAGTATCAGAATATAATTGAGAAATAAAAGAAACATATAAAGTAGAGAGTAATATGGACCAATGTTCTCTATATTATCAAACATGGTCCGTTTTAACATATCTCTGTCGCAACCAGCAAATTCTTCGTGGTTCCAATGTTGGCAAAGAACACACTGAACCCATGCCTCCCCACCTCGATCATGGGAAAATAATGCACAACAACACATACATTTGGCATCATTTTTCTTTATTCATTAATTCATAGGCATATTATTGTCGGAGTTCTCATGGCTTTTGCGAGTCTCGCCCTCATCTGAATTCAGATTTGCCACTTTCAGTATTCAGGACTAGTGGTCCATATTGGCCGACCCCTTTGTAGTCAATTTTAATCGCAACACGCGTATTGAACGCGCTTCAGTCTAAAATAATAACGGTCATTCAAAACCACGCACTACTTAATAAAACAGATTTTGAAATATTCTTTATAGGGTTGACTGAATGTTCGAGAAAATAAAATTAAAATAATAAAATATTCGAAAACACTTACCCGTAAGTAATAATCACTAATCAATGTTTGGAAACATTACTCACAACAAGGACGTACGTCTTTACCGGTTGCTCTCGTGAACTGAGATCAAGTTTGTGCATGTCAGGATTAAACTGGACCAACTTTTGTATAAAATTTATGGTTTTGCAAATATCGCGGTGGTCTTTATATATAATCAGTCTAGTCTATAATACCCGAAGTTACTTTATTAATTCACAAATAGGTATTTAGTATATTCTGAAACTCATGTACACTCAGTGATGTACATAAAATAATAATTATACATTTTGCTATACCAAAGCGAGATGATAAATTTTACACTTAGGTACCAGTCGATGATTACAAACGATTTGTAGTTTATAAAAACCACTTCTATGTATAAGTCTTTCATCTCAACTTGTATATTCAGAATCCGATTCCGAAACTTTATGTGTGGTAGCTAAGTACCTTATCCACTACACCACGAAACAGAGAAGTAGATAAAAAAAATCACTCAAATCGATTTAACGTATGCACGTATTTTTATAAAAGATTAATGGCTTTTGTTATGAGAATATTATAGAACATAAACAGATTTTATGGTATTAAAGAAATAGGCGGGAAAAGAAATGATTTATGAAGAAAATTTTCACACTTCGTTTATTTCTTATTTGACGCCGCACATTTTTATTAAATTTATTTTATAAAAATCAAGCCAACATAAATGTTTGATTCCATAGCGTCATGCTTTTATTATAGTTTACAACAAAAAAATATTTTATTGAGTTTTTCTACTGACATTTTTTGATGGAACTGCATTATAATGAAATTATATTAATAAACATAGGTTTATAGTTTTATTCCACTTTTACTAGTGACCGGGTTTCATTGGGACCGACTTCATCAGACTAGATCCCTACAATAATCGTAGATAGGATTTAGATCGGGTTGTGGTCCCGTGGCTAGTGTCTCGGACTCACGGACCAAAGGTCCGTGGTTCGAATCCCACTATACCCCAACTTGATTCCATTTTCTAATAGTGAGTTATTTACAACTCGTTGAAAATGGCCCTCAAAATTAAATATTTGGGTAAATCATAAGAACGCAAATATTTCTTTTTTTTCTAAAAAAAAAAAAAAAGGATGGCAAGTGCACGAGTTGTTCCAAAGTATGCAAGGAAGCGGCTACTTGCAGCTTAGGCAAACCTTCGTGGTATAACTCCTTTGGAGTGCTGAGAGTCGACTCAAATAAAAATGCGTTCTGGGAGCTAAATAAGATAAATAACTCTGCTTTCTTAGGCTGGTGTATGAACTTTAACATTTTTTTACATTTTTTTGGCACCACAACAGGCCAGGAGGCCTAATTACAGTGGTGAATTACATCACAGAGCACCCAGGCTTGAGAAAAATCACATTTTAATTTTGGTGTTCTCACCGGGAATCGAACCCGGAACCTCCCGTGCGTGAGTCAAGCGTCTTGACCACTACACCACGGAAGCCGCCTTTATAAGGTAAATATTTCTTTCAAGCCTTCGTGGGGAATGAGGCGCATAAAGGTAGCCAGTCAGCTGCGATGTTAAAAGAGTAGCGTTGTGAGACCGAGACAGCGATAAATGGGAAAAAAATCGTAGGTAACCGTTTACGTTACAACACCTAATTTAACTGTAATTTGTTTAAACATATTACACGAGGCCACAAATATTTTATAAAGATTTGACCCGTTCATTGCAAATAATTTAAATCTAGTCTAGAGATTAATTTTGAGAGAGGTGGCATCTTTTTCAAAATTTGAGCAATTGTGTCGCAAAAATAAAATAAAATAAAAATAAAAATTTGCATTATGTCAAGGAAAAGTAAATTAGAATAATTTCCATAAAACGCCATGTAAATTATTGTAGTAACAACTTAAAATCATGCAGATTTGCAGATTATGCGAAGATTCCAGGTCACGAGTGCTTTTGAAAAATCAAAAATTTATTTCTCAAAATTTCTGGATCACCATCTAATGACTATCTTTCTTCTTTTTCTTTGTGTTTCATGTCAGCTTCCTTCAACGTCGGCTATCACATGAGAGTACGCGTTCCTGTCCTGACTAGCTCTAATCAGCGCCCTGAAGCGTCTTAATTGCTCTAATCCCGTCCAGTCTCTAATGTTCCAGAGAGAGATCTGGTTTTTGCCCATGACTATCTTTAACATCTTAAATTTTAAATATGAATGAATAAATAGTTTTGAAAAATGACTTTTCATAGTTTATTGTCATTCAATCATCATTAAATTAAAAAAAACTAGGAAAACATTAAAAAAGCGTTCTTTTTAGACCACCTTGGCGCCTTCAAAATTCCCCTGGTGCTAAGCGAACCACTACACTGTTGCATAAAAAAAGAAGGAATACATCAAGTTTTATAAATGTTCGATAGGTTTGTCTTCGACAGGTGCTTTGTCGTTAAACTCATGGCTGTTAAAAATGTTTAGTGCAACGATATTGTAGTTCAATCTTTTGGTTTAGATATTTGATTTAAGTTTGTAAATACTCTCGTCACAGTATCAATTAATCTTCTTAGATTAGTTTCACTATTTTTTATTTACAATTGGGCTCTTTGCCTTAAACAGGTTTCACCATCCTAAAAAATGCGATGTTAATAAAGGGAACGAATTATCATACCATTTTATAATAAGTATTTGATGATAAAGAAAAGTAACAAAGAAATTGAATAAATATAATAAATACGTTTATAGAGAAGATGTATCAAATATGGAATAATATGGAGAAAAAATCAAATTGTTAAATATATATCACACAATATTAAAATGATTGAGAACATAGAAATGAAACATAAAGAATCATCGAGATATAAAAGAAAAAGGCTCATCAAATATTTTCATGCCCTTTTCCAGGATGTTCATTTTGTTTTTCAAGCCTTCCAGTTTTGTTTAATGAAGAACCTGAATAAATCACTTTGAGGAACCTTGTAGAAAACGACAATTTTCTGATATCTCACAGTCTTTGATTTCACAATTTCAACGGCTTTTTCTATTTTTCTTTGTTCCACATTTTTTGTTTTTTATTATCTGACATTTTGAAGTTTGCGTTAGTCAAAATATAATCGGGAAAATATAAACAAATTAATTTCTACTAGAATTTCAAATTAGAAACAATGTGCCTAATATGAGATAGTATTTCTTATAAGAGTCGCAAAGGTATTTCACATTAGGAACAAGATTAATATAAACAATTTTATTCACAAAATAAAATGTTTTTAAATTTAACTTCAAAACATTATGAAAATATTAATATTGTCGATCAGTATAAGATTGATAATTTTAGGAGGAAAAATAACAAAGTAAAACTTACATAATAATCGAATCACTGATGCCTAAAAACACAATGACTGTTCACGACTCTTGTGGTGCGTCTGGCATCCGGGTGTGTACTGACGCGTTTTGGTCGGTCGGTAGGGAAATGGTTACTCTGAGTTATAGAGAGCGTTCTTGCTTAGATAAAAATTTGAGAAAAACTACTATCTCATATAAGGGACGCATGCCATATTCGGTACATCTCTTCATTAAATTGTAATGAATTACTCTTTTTCATTGTGATTTATCTTGAATTGTTATTTTTCTTGTTTGTTTATACCCCAACTCATATTCAAGCAAGTAAAAATGTCACATCAACATGAGACATAGTTCATAAAAAAAAAATATGAACGTTTTTATAATTAACTCAAATATTTCAATTTAAGTAATCATTTTCAACGAGTAGTAAATAACTCACTATTAGAAAATGGAAATCAATTTAAGACAGAAGGGAGTTCGAATATGGGACCTCTGATCCGCAAAACTAGCCATGGGACCACAACCCTTTATAAACCTTTTTGGTTTGGTCAAGAACTTCATCTCAAAGAGTTGAAAAGTAAATGAAACTTTATGATAAGGTAAGAAACATTTGGGTTTGGTTGTATGGATAACAAACCAAGGATGGGTCGTATAGTATAGATAATTAAATGGGGCTAATGTAAAAAAAATATTTATTGAAAAGCTAACGGTGGGTTTCCCTTTGTCCAATTACACAAGCACCTGTTCAAAAAAGACAATTCATCTAGTTAGACATGTGTGATTGAAGCTACGGGCTTTTGTATAATGAATACAAGAAAATTACTTCATGCAAACCGTTTATTTGTAGTACCAGATATAAATAAATTACAGCAAAAACGTAGGACAAAAATTATCAACGTCAAAGGAAATGGCGTAGTTTTTTTAACAATGGGCCATATCCAAAAGATCCTGAAATTGAAAACTTGTCAACAAAACAAAAAAGTAATTTCGCGAGTTTGCATCTATATTTTCAGGGTTTAAAATGACGTAGAACGCCAATTTATTTTATTATTTATGTTTCATTTTTCAGGTAAACATTATGTTTGAATCAAATATACATTATTAATCAACAAACTGAGTCTCAATATTTTTAAAATATTTATTTATTCATTCACAAGTATTGGATTATTTAACATTTATTGGAAAATTAGCCCTTACTCCATGGAAAAAAAGCTCTATGTTAAGTTGTGACAAAAATATTGTTCAACCAAATATCATTTCAAAATAACACATCAATATATAATTAACAAATAAAGAAAAATATTTGATTTAAATTCAATCATTGTAAATCATATTCGAAGTTCGAATGGATTCGGGGTTCGAACCGTCAGCGTCGGTAGGATCGCAGTGAGTCACATTTTGCTAGAGGGTGTGATTCTATTAAATACTGCATAAGCATAGTTGCTTTCCACCGGAACACTACTGACTAGTCCAACTTGTTAGTGTCTACGTCACGAACCCTGGTCAGTGGGATCACACTCATAACAATGTGATCACAGCAGATAACGAAGCATGAAAGGCGAGTTCCTGGTACCTCCAAACCAGATCCAACTAAGGAAAGGTAACCCTGACAAAAAAATCCACCAGAGAAGGTATCGGTAAACCACTTTAGTCATTTTTTTACTGGAATCACTATGGCGAGTACATCCAACAAACAGTTGTCTTGGCCTCAGAGTAGAGCAGTACCGAAATGCTTTTGCCGTGGTGATCGCCAACGTCGGAGGACATGCTAAGGCACCGCAAAAAGAAATCATATTCAATATTATACTAAATCATAATCATATTAAAATACACTACCGACCGGGTAGGTCGGTAGTGTATCTTCGTAATCACTCGTACCTTGAAGTTTTAGGTAGGTATATCGATTTGAAACAAGGGGAAGCGTACGTCACGGTACACATATCTAGGCACTAAAATGACATTGCTTCAGTGTGACGTAATAGTTGAAGATAAAAATTTCCCGACCGATTACAAAGATACACTACCAATCCTCCCACCATCAAGTTTTGATGTAAGTACATTGGTTTTTATCGACGGGTCTAGAACCCCTCGATACGTTTATCTACGTATTCAAAAAGACAAAAATTTTGTTCCACCGAGCAATTTTTCCTTTAATTAGGATTTATTTAAATTTTTAATCGTTCTGAAGAAGCTCATTAAAAAAACCAAGATAAAAATAAGTTAATTTTGAAGTCGAATTAAATTCTAATATTACTGTCAGTTTGAAAAAATGAGCGGCTAGATGAAAAAATAATGACGATAAATTCTTATCTTATCATTACATCTGTCTTAATCTTGACAATTTACGTCAAGTTTTGTATATAAAATCTGAATTGTTTAACCCGATGACGAATGTCGGATTAAGTTTTATTAAGAGGAATGACGCGGACAGCTGTGGCTTACGCTAAGATGTTGGTCGGATGTACCTTTCAAAACTGAAACCTTTCACAAAATACTCCGGCTATTTGAAACAAAAAAACCTTGAATGTATACAAAGTAGATTTTAAAAAATTAACGTGGATTTAGCGTGTCAAAAAACATGTATTTAATGTTTTATTTTTATTTTTTTATTTAATTTCCAAATTATCTGCCATTTGGACTTCTAGATTTTATATTTAGCTAGTAAACGCACAAAATTTTATAATTTTTGCTTCTAGGAATAAAGTGGTAATTTCGAGAATATGTCTTCCCTATTAACATATATCTGAACGTTAGAAAGTTGCCATTGTAAAAAATAAATTTAGTTAATATCTTTTTTCCATCTATTTTACTATTTTTCTAGGAGAACGTATCGAGAGTCGGCTTTGTAATCGCTCAGGAGATAAATATAGAAGATTTTTAAGCATATCGTCTTGGCAATTGTCAAAAGTCACATAAAAAACATGTTCCAACGAGCATTTTTATTTGAATTGGGATTTATTGGAGTTTGTAATCGCTTTGAAGTGGGCATTTTCTTTCACATAAGCCTATTTTGAATATAAATGAGAACTTTTTTCAAAGTTAATGAAGTAAGGAACGTGGACTGTTTTTTGCGTTCATTCATTTGTTTATTTCTGTCATATCATATCGACAATCGATGACAAGTAGATAGAACATACCGAAATAGATACAGATAGTACAGAAGTTGAGTATACCGTCTCGATTTTATAACGTCCCTTTGTGAGGAGTGTGAAAAAATTTTGATAAAATAAAAGAATGTCAACACTCAATGTATCAACAGATTTACAAAAAAAAATGAGCCTCAATTATATAAAAAAATTAAATGGTGCCCTTATTGGTTGACAGCTTCGCTCTGTGCATTGTGGTGAGAAAATGAATAAAGTGAGCCGAACAAATAAATGCAGATCAAATTCATCACAAAATATACGCTATTCACCAGTGTCGCTCAACCAGTGGAGAGTGAGAATGAGAATTTCCAAAATGTGGACAGTAATTATGTCTGACCTTCACACAAGATGTGTGAAGAATAAAAAAAATTAAATAGGATTCAATATTTGAATAATCTCGGAGCCTCAATAATCACTGTGTATTGCTAATTAAAATATGTAGACCAGGTAATTGCAAAATAACAAAGGCATTTTCTCAAAATTACCATTTAATTCCTAGAAGCAAAAATTATAAAATTTTGTGCGTTTACCTAGCTAAATATAAAATCTAGAAGTCCAAATGGCAGATAATTTGGAAATTAAATAAAAAAATAAAAAAAAACATTAAATACATGTTTTTTGACACGCTAAATCCACGTTAATTTTTTAAAATCCACTTTGTAGACATTCAAAGTTTTTTTGTTTCAAATAGCCGGAGTATTTTGTGAAAGGTTTCAGTTTTTAAAGGTACATCCGACCAACATCTTAGCGTAAGCCACAGCTGTCCGCGTCATTCCTCTTAATAAAACTGAGACCGACATTCGTCATCGGGTTAAACAATTCAGATTTTATATACAAAACTTGACGTAAATTGTCAAGAATAAGACAGATGTAATGATAATGACATCATTTTTCTCACCGAAACATGGCTAAATGATAGTATCGAATCTTCTGAACTTGGGCTGACTGACTACAATATTTTTAGATGCGATCGTTCTACAACTTATGGCAAGACGAGAGGAGGAGGTGTTATGATTTGTGTCAGCAAAAGAATATCTTGTAATGTAATTGATTCATCAAACTGTGTAGCTGATCAAATATATTTGTGTGTTAGAATTGGTCACAAAAAACTTGTAATTGGGTGTGTCTACATTCCTCCGACATCGTCAATTGATATTTACAAATCCCATTCTGACATGGTGGAAAAAGTATCGGTAGTTTCTAACTCTATTTTCATCTGCGGAGACTATAACTTGCCTAAAGTAACTTGGATCAACGACAATGAAGGCGTTAATGTGGCAAACCCCATATCTGTAAATGCTTATCTAATTGTTAACATTTTCTCATATTTAAACATGTTCCAATTGAATTCTATACTTAACTGCTCAAACTATTGCCTTGATCTAATCTTTAGCAATAATTCTAATTCTACTGTCATTGAATCCATTGATCCATTATTACCAGTCGATAAACATCACCCTCCACTTTCTGGAGATATTTGCCATTCATTTTCTAATAACTTACTCAAACCTAATGACTCATTATATCTTAAATTTAAAGATGGTGATTATGCTGGCCTCAGTCAATATCTTTCAGAAATTGATTGGAACAGTATTCTAAGCAATTCTCATATAAATGATGCAGTCATCTTATTTAATGATAAAGTCGCAATTGGGATGGAACAATTTATCCCAAAAGGAAATTTTATTCAACCTAAGTTTCCAAAATGGTTTAGCTCTGATTTAAAGACTCTGATTTTGAAAAAGAAAAGGATCCACAAACTTTATAAACAAACTGGGAATCTCAAATTTTATCAACAATTTTCTCAACTAAGAGAACTTGCGAAGTCTGAATCATCCAATTGTTATAGATCATACATCAATGAAACTGAAACAATGTTGTCCATAAATCCCAAAAAGTTTTGGAGTTTTGTTTCTAATAAGCGTTTCAATAACGATCTGCCAATAAGTATGTTTCTTAAAGATAAACACGCATCTAATGGTACCGACATAGCTAATCTTTTTGCAACGCATTTTTCTTCAGTATATGTTAATAATTCTTCCAATGTTAATTCCTTATTTAGCTATACTAATACTGTAGACCTGAATAATTGTGAAGTGTCAGCTGAGGATGTCAGAATCGCTCTAAGTAAACTTGGTAATGGTAAATGTATTGGTCCAGATGGTATTCCTGAAATACTACTATCAAATTGTAAATCTAGTCTTGCCAAGCCTCTGTCTTTACTGTTTAATATGTCTTTAACAACGAGTGTATTTCCTGATATTTGGAAAATTTCTATAATAAGACCGATATTCAAATCTGGTGATAAATCTAACGTAACTAACTATAGACCCATTTCAATGATATCTCCTGTACCTAAACTATTCGAATCAATTATTACAAAAAAATAACACCTATATTTAAAAATGTGCTGATTGAGGAGCAGCATGGATTTAGGACAGCCAAATCAACGACGACCAATTTGCTTTCTTTTACTGATACTATTTTTACAGCGTTCGAGAATAATCTTCAAGCTGATGTACTGTATACAGACTTCTCCAAGGCCTTTGACAAAGTTGATCACAACATTTTATGTGCTAAACTTCGTGCTGTAGGCATTAGAGATCCCTTTTTATCGTTTTTAAAATCCTACCTCTCACATAGAAAACAAAGTGTAAAAATCAATAACTTCATATCAAATAGCTTCCTAGTAACTTCTGGTGTACCACAGGGTGCCCACTTGGCCCCTCTTCTATTTAATCTGTTTGTTAATGATGCTGCTAATGTTTTTTCTTTTACAAAATTCTGGCTTTTTGCTGACGATAACAAGATACTTAAGCTAATTAAAAATATTGATGACTGTGTCAGACTCCAAGAAGACATAAATGCATTTCATACTTGGTGCAAAACTAATAACATGGAACTTAACATCGATAAATGCAAAATTATTTCATACCATAAATGTAAACATCCTTTTATTTTTGATTATAAACTTAATGGCCAAGTTCTTTCGATTGTCACCTCTATAAGAGATCTTGGAGTGATCCTAGATAATAAACTAACTTTTCTGGAACACTTTGATAATATAGTAAACAGATCCTTAAAAATTTTAGGCTTTATTAATAGAACTACGTCTGATTTCCAAAGCATGCTTACACTTAAAACACTTTATTGCTCTTTAGTTCGCCCTATTCTTGAATATGCATCTGTAATCTGGTCCCCTCATTATGCTGTTCATATCAAGCGCCTTGAATCAGTTCAACATCGTTTTATAAGAAAAATTGCATGGAAGATGGGATTGGAAAGAGGAGACTATTCATATTCTGATATGGAGAGGTTTTTAAGCATATCAAGTCTTGAAAAACGCAGATGCATTGCAGATATAATCTGCATGTATAAAATTATGAACTGTCTCATTGATGCCCCTGAAATTTTGCAAAAGATTCTTTTTAACGTTCCCACCCGTAGACTAAGAAATAATGAAATGCTTTTCCTCGGTCACTACAGGACCAATTATGGTGCACAGTCGCCTTTGCCCAGAATGATCAGGCGGGTGAACGATCATCAAGATCTTGATTATTATGGTGTAAGGATGTCTTTCTTTACAAATCAGCTAAAGAATCTGTATAGTTAGCCTATGCTTTTTACTTAATCTAAAAAATCTATCATCTGTCTTTGCTGCTTATTTCTGTTCCTTATATTTTTTTATTCCTTTGTAAAAATTTCTTTTAATTGTAATGTTTATAATGGACTTTGTCCGTAAATAAATAAATAAATAAATAAATAAATAAATAATCCATTGTATAGATGGTAATATACCATAAATTTTAAATATAAAAAATATAATGGGGTTTTTAGGAAGCCTGTAATTATGGACAAAAATACATCATTAGATTCCGTGTTCTGGCAAATTTAAACGACAATACGATTACAAATTCAATTTCATAGTACTTACATGCCGTAAGGCGATGCTCCCTCGATATAACGAATAACATCTTAACTTTTGTTAAGTTACACGTTTATTCACGAATTTTACTTGTCACGGGCGGTCTTTGCTTTTCAAAATGCACGGTCTGACGTGGTATTGCCATACTTGAATTTTGACGTACCAAAAAATATTTTTTGGACCCGTGTTTAATTACGCGCAGCTTAAATGGGGGAGGATGAAATATAACCGTAACAATATATACAGATGAAGATGGCGTTCATAATTGAGGCCTAGAACTGAGAACGGACATATTAGACTATGATTACAATTAAATCACAATTGAATCTAAGATTTCCACAATTAATACCACTAGTGTATGTATTTCTTCAATAGACTTTAAAAGATCGTTTCTGAAATAACTGGTTCATTTTCTTTTGAACAAAACAACACGTTGAGGGTGAATATCCGGAAAACAGAAAGTGCGAAGTATATGATTTGAAGTAAGATGAACACGATATCGACGAGGTGGTTACCTAGCGGATATAAAGACTGTACGTGAGAAGTGCTAGCTTATGTTTGTGCGTCACGGATACTTTAATTTATATTCTGACATATCTATAGTATGTGGTCAGTTATTCACAAAGAATGATTACCAAATAAAATATAGGTTCATGTACAGTTATACAATTTAAAACACCAAAACCTTTTGTTTTTTTAAATTTTAAGTATAATAATTTGAGTAAGCTAGGAAAAGTTGTTTATTAGAAAAAAAAAATTGCAGTAATAAAAAAGAGCAGGAACTGTAATAAAAACGGAAATCAGATAAAAATGGATACATCCAACCTGTATCCTTGCGATAAAATATTATGTAAGATGCTAGTGCACATTAATTTTGTTTTATTTGTATAGATTCTCAGGACTCATTTTATCAAATATATGGAAATTTTTTTTAAAGGAATAACCCGCTATGTCTCTATATTGAGGCTTGTCAGCAGGTGGGATAGAGGGGATATGGAAGGAAGTAACGGAAAATACACTACAACACCCAGACCAATTGAGAAAAACATATTTTTCTTGGATTTTTTTCTTGCAATTGGCGGGAATCGAACCCGCGACGCCAGATTCACAGTTGGCCGTCTAACCAACTGCGCGACGGCGCCTGTCAAGTCTATTCACTAATAAATAATTGTGCCTTCACTATTTTTAAATAAATTGAGAAATAAAGTTATGCTACCAATAGTTTTTTTTAAATATAAAATAACGCTAGTAAATATTAGGAAAAAAACGTAAAATTGCAAATAGGATAACTTAATTATTTAATTTAAAAATAAACGTATCGTCATAACTTGTGAGTAAACAAAGAAATTAAATAATTTTACTTATGTTTTTTTCTTAAATAAAATGAGAAATTTTAGATAGAAAAACATGGAAAAATAATTTTACAATTTTCTGACGTTATGAAAAGATTATTCAAGTTATTAAAATTCGTACGAAAATAAAAACAAAAAGTCAATGTTTTGTTATTTAAATTGTAGTGGAAATAAAGTTAATTTAAATAATTGACCTTAAAAGAGATGGATAAAAAAACCCACTGACATGCGTTGCATTATGCAAAATAAAGCAACTTTCTATTATTCAAATAATAATTCAGATTTTATATGCGATGATACAAATTTGCTACAATAATTTCACGCTTCATACATTTTCACATAAAATATATGTTTTATAAAGTTGTTTTCATTGGTTATTCACAATTCAAGAATAAAAGTACCAGTCGTTTTTTATTTTAATAATTAATAAAAATAAAAAAAACTTCTAATGACGAAAAAAAAGATTCAATAATATATCAAACTTCTTTCTAATAAATATTTTACGAGTTTCATATTACTAATAACTAATGGAATTCAGAAATAACTGAGATTATCTAGGGAAAACAGATAGAACTTTGCATGATGAGCTTTTGGCATGTGCAATATATATGAAAAGCACATGCAGACAGAAAGAGTTACGTTACACAATAAAATAACTCTCGCAGAACACCATAAATTAAGCGCCCTAAAGGATTGCTGCCTGAAAAATAGTGGGAAGAATTTAATTACAAGAAGACAAAAGGCTTAGGAACTCTCGAAGGAAGCCTCGAAAATATATTTTCCTGATAAAATTCAAAAATAATTATTATTTATACATCGCTACTCATTACTAGCGCGTAAAGTACAATTATAATATACGCATGTGTATGGTTAAGTATTTAAAAATAATCAAATTGATTGTAATTAAAATTAAAAAGGGCATACTTTTTTTGTCCATAAATAGTACATACCACTTTAATTGGATAAATTCTGATATTGTATACTTGTAATGCCGTATTAAATAGACTTCATGAACTCGGCAATGGTTATTCTCACGTATCTGATATATTAAGTGTAGGGTATTGTTCCCATAGAACAAGCCTTTTGAACTTTTTCAAAGATGGTGAATGGTAATTATATTTATTTATTCATGCATTTCATAATATATATATATACAGTTTTTTGTTGATTTTGCCTAGCTGTGTGAAACAGTACTTATGATTTTCTTGTTGTTTTACTGTAGAATATTATATTCTTTAAACTTTCTACTGAATATGCTGTAAAATTTTTAGGTTAATTTTTTTAATATAAATCTTGTATTATTTTTGGTATATTTTTTTAATATAAATCTTGAATCTAAAGAAATTCATGTTTTAAAAAAAAAATAAACAATATTAAGCCAAATATGTTAATGTTCTAAATGTTTGTAAAAGGCAGATTTGCCGTTTATGTTTATAAAATAAAATAAATAAAATAAAACTGGGTTGAACCAATAATGGAACACAATATGAAAAAGGTTTTTATATTATTAAAATACATAGGGCCTTACTTATAACTTAAACCTTACTTATAACTTAAACCTTACTTATAACTTAAACCTTACTTATAACTTAAACCTGGTATAAAGGTATAAATTACCACAAGTAAGTTATTATTTTCTTACATAATTAGTAACTAATTAAAAAGAAAATTGATTCTAAAATGAAAATATTCGGGAAAAACTTAAAATAATTTGAAACACAAACAAAAAGAGGTTTTCATTTATATTTTTATTATATTAGTTGTTTATGGAATTTTCATAGGCGACATTCACATGTACATATTAACACGTAACACATATTATTTCAACAATGTTTGAGTATGTCTAAATGCTTGCAGACATGTTTCCTTGTTCAAACATTATTCAAACATGAGCAGAATGGTTAATGTTACACAGTGTGTAAAGTGGCCACTTAAATCAGCCAATTACAGGTCATAAGGCCTGTAAATGCCAAGACTTCCATATTCCCTTCTCAAAAATGTTTTCTCTCTTTGTTGAAACAATATAAATAACTCTCTTGGGAGGAAATCCAGCCAGTCTGCAAGCATTTGGACATACTCAAACATTGTTGAATTAACTACCTGGTAAAAGAAGTAGAATAAACATTTAAAAATTGTTTTCAAGCATTGCCTAGTAGGTGATTTGGTTCAGCCGGATGAATCTCACCCCCGTGATAAAGGTTTCAGCTCCCTTACTTCACAAAAGTCAACAGATGGAAGAGTTGAGGAAATGTGAATGTTCAAAGATGGGCAGAACTGTGAATGTTACACAGTGTGTAAAATGGCCATTTCAACCAGCCAATGACAAATCATGAGCCCTATAAATGCCTAGACTTCCCTATTCCATTCTCAAAAATGTTTTCTCTCTCTGTTGAAGCAAATTTAAACATATTATTGGTTTATTTGACAACTGAACGTAGTTATGCAGATTTTGAAAAAATGAGATATTGATGTTATCGGGTGCAGGAAGGTCAATTCTATGTTCTGCTAAAAACGGCCAGACCGCTTTCGTACAAAAAACTGTTTTAATCACCTTCTGAAAATGGTGACGATTACAAAAAAGTATTTTTCAATTTGCAGAAAACACCCACATCTCTAGAAAAAATTTATGGTTTTTTAAAAATTATTGAAACTGGTTAAATACATAATGAGATTCTTGTTTGTTATATAAAAAAAAATACGTATTCATTATTAATTATTTGTTAAAGTCATAAACATTCTAACTGTTGTTTAGATTTGATAGTTCACTCATTTCACAAAAGTGCTATTATTTCAGTTTCATTTTTAAATGGCTGGCTGCTGCTACAGGTTGTTTTACCCATCACGTAATGCAGACGGTAAGCTTATGGTTAAGTAGTTAATTAATAGAAAGTAGACAGCTGCTAAGCTGCCAATATTGAACGGAACAAAAAAAAAAATCATATTTTCTACAGAAGCCGTATTCAGCACGCGAATTGTCCTAATAATGGGTGAATTCTGACATTCGTACGGCTTTTGGTTGCATTAAACAGTTTTTTTTAATTTAAATTTCATTGATAAACCCTTACGGGTTACATACATTTAACAAAATATTTTCACTTTTAAATTCACATTCTACTGTTAATAATAACATTTTTATCATCTTTTGTAAAGGTTGTGTGAGTCTTTTGTTTAGTTTTGTCTGGTAGTTTATTCCAGAATTTCAGTCCATGGTTTATTAGTCTC
Organism: Micrasema longulum; assembly: GCF_059751315.1. Classification (NCBI taxonomy): domain Eukaryota; kingdom Metazoa; phylum Arthropoda; class Insecta; order Trichoptera; family Brachycentridae; genus Micrasema; species Micrasema longulum. The sequence goes on from NW_028278282.1 coordinate 451,590, forward strand.
GATTGTCCTTTTCTCGTTTTAAAAGATTGTAAATAAAACAACTAGTATAATTATTTATATAGTTCTAAACAACTAGTATAATTATTTTATACACGTACAGATTTACGTTTATATACACGTTCCCACAAACTCACTTAAGTTCACAAACGCATATTCACATACTCACTGTAATTTGAAAAATACAACTCATTTAATTCAAGGAATTTAGAGTGTTTTCGACTACTTTCAGTAAAATTTTCAAAATAATGAAAAAGAGCAAAGATTAGTCCTCTTCGTAGTTAACTGGTTGGCACGTTCGACTTTTATACTCGAGGTGACAGGGTCGATTCCTGGAAGGGTAAATTTAAATATTTTTTATAAGGTAGTTCGAAGGTAATAAATATGTTGGAGGCCAGCGAGTATTTTAGTAAAACAGTTCGTAGTCGTAGTGACGAACCCCTGAAGCCAGATATTAGACATATAACTGAGTAAACTATGGACAAATGGCAGAGACGTTGGAATTTCTCTACAAAAGGCAGATTGACTTATTCCTTTTACCCTGACGTGAATACAAAAGTTCAAAACAGGCCTCGGCATACGAATTATCATGAAGTTCAAATGATTTCGGGACAAAGAGAATTCAGAGGTAAACTCCGTTATTTTTGAAAGAGAAAAGATAAGTAATGTTAGAAGGCCTGATAGATATAACTAGACAAGACCAAAATCCAGATTTCGTTAAAAACTAATTCTCACTATCTCAGTTGTTGACTCTTGGATTGAGTAGTGGGTGATTCTCAGGGGTACTTCATAGGTAGTGTCAGGTGTTTGCGGAACTAATATTTTAGAGATTCGTTGGATGATTTGTAAATCATATTTTCCGGAGTAGCCCAATGTCTCTGGGTATGAACTGAACTTATATTTTTGTAATGTCTTTTCCTATCAAAGGGAAGTAGTCTTATTTTTATAATATATATTCACGCTCAGCCACCATACGGGCCGGGCATGAAATATAATTTCTCTCCAACCGTAGCTAGAAAATTTCAAAAAAGTTGTTTACTGTTAGAAAACATCGAGTTTGTGTTTTTGAGTCGTTAATGTGAAGACACGTTACAGGCAAACATTGGAAAAAACAAGAATACTTAAATTTATTTTTAATTTTTTATTTATTCATATTAAGAAACATTCAATTCAATTTTCAATTCAATTCAATTCATTTATTAAAATATAACATTTACATTACAAACATACATTCAATGCGTACATATTATAAAAAAGAAAAAATACATGAAAGAGACTTATGTCAAAGTAGTTGGAGAATCCTGCTCCAGATAACCCCTTCGGATACATGGAACAGATCAATATCCAGAGCGATGTTGTTCAGCATAGCGGTAGCCATTCCAACAGGCATAACCATAGGCAGGTTGGTCCTGAATATCGGAATATGAAACAATCTATGCTGACGCTGTCTTAGGTAATTATCAGGAACATACAAACCAATGCTCATCATAATCTCAAGATTATCGACAATACCGCGCAACAATCAAACATATTACAAAAGAAAAGTATCTCTAACTCTATGAGGCCAAGAACCCAGTGTCGAGTTGAGATACAACAAAATAGAAAGTGGAAGCATGCATATTATTAAAAAATACTACAAATACAAAGTATTTGTAGTATTTTTTAATAATGTAGACAGACAGATACAAAATAAGTAGACAGATATACACCTATTGTGAAAGAGTCGTACAACAGCATATTCTAAACTTTGATGTCTTAATTACATTGTTTATGTCATTTTCCAGTTATTTCTGTATGATTTTTAATGGCATTGTCATATTTGTGTTTGTATACCAAAAAATTCACCAAAAACAATAACAAAGGAATGGCCCACGCTCAGACGTTTAAGTCTTTGTGGGCATTTTTTCCAAATTTAAGGCTATGTTTATTTTTAGAATATGTATTTTTTCTTTTTTTCTCTTCTAATGTTTAATAAATATAATGTATAAAATATGTAATTTAATACATGCATAATATGTAACAGTATGGAAAAATAAACAAAAAAAAAAAAATTACATAAACGTAAATTCAGCATAATTTTATAGCATTGTTGTATACTTTATGCTTACTAAAATATGTGACAAATAGTGAACAACGGAAAATTTTAAACAATAGTGCAGCTGTTACCTCAAAATTATATAAATCCATGAAAACCGTTTAAGAATACATCAACTTTTGAGGTGAAAAATACAAAAGGTGTACCCAGATTTAGCTATAAGGAACACTACCCTCTCTAATTAATAAATTAAAACAGTGCTACTAAAAGTGAATTTAAGTTTATTTATGAATACATAATTATTATTATGGATAACTTATATAGCGCCATTTTCGTAATAAAATACCTCAAGGGCGCTTTACATGGTGATTCTATTGTTAAGTTAATTTAATTGAAGCTTTTAAATTTGTAATTTAATTAAAATAATTTATTTTGTTGTCACGTGCTACGGATTTATTCAAATGATTTCGACCATGCTTCCATGTCGACAGCCAAACCGAATCTAACCCTGGACACCTAACGTTCGTACGTACCCCATTAAACCTAATCATTTGTCAATTCGACGAACAATTTAGAGGTGGATATATCTAATTAAAAACAAATGTATTTGTTATGTTTATTAGACACATATGTGAAGCAAAAATTATATTCATAAAAAAACTGATTTTTATAAAATTTGGTCAAAAACGTATTTTTATATAAATTTTGTCAGAAACGTATTTTTATAAAAAAATATAATGGCACTAATTTTTAGAAATCGGAGAAAATGACTTAATGGGCATATATAAAATACAGGAAAAATTGCTTTACTTTTGTTAGCGAACTTAAATTATAAAATGATCTTGATTAAATTATTAAAAAAATGTAAAAAAGAATTTTTAGAAGAGCAAGTTATACAAATATAAATTTTATGCTCACCACAAATTGCGGTTTTACATTTTGATTGATGCACCTTTTTATAAAGAAAGAAAGACCAAAATTGGATTGTTTTTCTTATTATTGGTGCTTCTGTAGGTTAAAGATCATTGCTGGACGTTGACTGACCATCGCTTTGACTTTCAAATTTCTTTGCAGTAAGGAAATCTTTCTTTATGTGCGTTGGAATTGTGTGAATTGCTAATCGAAAATTGAACCAAAGTTCTACTTATTGCGAACGCAACTTCTTCTTTTTTTTCTCATACCTGATTGGTCATAAATTATTCAAATAATAGGAACGAATCTATCATACTCTTAACTGCATGAGCTGGTTCTTTGGTAACTCGTGCAATATTGATTGCAACTGCTCTGCGTGAAGAACGTCCTTCACTCGTGGTTCCATCATGACGGTTCCGACTGTGGACATTACTTTGTGATAAAGTCAAAATACTTGAATTATTGAAGATGTCTTCCGATAGAATACGCTGTATTTGTAGTTCCAACACATAATCCAGTGAACGGGATGAGAGTTGTCCTAGAGCAATCAGTAGGTTATCCTTACTGTCGGACGGGTCGCAGTCAGTCGTCTCGAATATTACTTTCCAAATCATCAATCTCCACATTGTCGTCTTGTTTGCCATCAGACAATCCTCTAATTTACTGGTAGCATTATTTTCTAATAATAAACGCGTGATATCACCATCAGGGGTAGCAAAATACAGTAAAAGTATTATGACTTGTCATCAAAAAATATTCACAAATCCCAACCATTTGCAAAACGACGAGTAGATTTGCAATTCCTCGAAAAATTGTGTACTCACCCGTTAGACAATCGTCGCCACCCGTCTTTTGGAAGACAATTATTGTCGATTCTTCGATTCGACATTCTTCGATTCAATTCTTCGATTCAACAATGGTAAGGTTTCTAAGGTTAAATACCCACCTTTTAATAACACACAAACTCACAGTGAATATGGCAATAAAAGTAGTTGAGTGATATTATATTAAAATCGTGATTTTTTAAATTGAAATTGAATACAAATAAAGCTAAAAATGTTTTGAGTACATCCAATTGTTTGTGGACAGGCTGGATTTCCTGCCAAGGAAGTTATTAAGATCTAGATTTATGGCAACAGGTAGGGAAACACATTTTTGAGAAGGGAATATGCAAATCTGGGAATTTACAGGGCTTATGACCTGTCATTGGCAGGTTTAAGTGGCCACTTTACATCGTATAACATTCAATATTCTGCTTATGTTTGTGTTTTCAGACTAATGAATCTCACTCATATCAATAAAGGTTTTAGCTCTTTTAATTTATAAATTTCAACAGATTCAGAGTTGAGAAAATGTAGATGTTTATATATGGGCCGAATGGTGAATGTTTCACAGTATGTAAAGTGGCCTCTTAAATCAACCGATAATAGGTCATAAGCTTTGTAAATGCTTAGACTCCCATATACTCTTCTCAAAAATATTTTTTCAATTTGTTGTAATAAATGGAGATAAATATAGCAATTAGATTTTTGACAAAAAAATATGTGTTTTCTAGTATGAGCGAAACTGATAGGAAAACCCTTGGTCTTTAAAATGGTTTTCGGTTATGTGGAGGGAGTTCCTACATTGCAACATTTCACTCACCTTAGACTGGCTGACTGATTGATTGACTTTGACAGGCAGAGTCATTGATAGGGTAAAACGTTTTCAATACCTGGGATGTGTAATGTGTACGTAACGGAAAACGGCACCTTTAAAAAAAAGTAGCATAAAAACTGTCTGGGAATAAGATGATGAAAACTAAATGTCACATATACAATGCATAGATATCACCAACTTTCCTTGACGAAGGTGAATCGAGACACACCGCTATTATTCTGTTTTATGTTTTGTCTCTTTGATGAAATAAATGCAAATGTATTTGAGTCAATCATTTTTAGCCGTGAAATGTTTAAGCTCGATAAGCCTTAGTTATGATCTCTCATATTTTATTTTGCAGTCAAAGTTATAGTTTTCACGTTTTATTGCAGAAATATTGAAGCGAAAAATTGGCGAACACAAGGTAAACGCAGTCAGTAGTCATCCTTTAGGGTTACAATGTCGGGCCGAAGATAAAATTTCACCCCAAAAAACTTCACGCCTAAATAAATATCCAATATTTTTCGTTGTAAAAATGTTTCAATCAACGAGAGGAGACGTCGTTTTCATATTTCAATAGACTTCAATTTCATCAGAATATTTTGTGAGCGGCAGGAGAATACCTTGGAGAAAATATTAATCGTGACAAAGGAATTTCAACACGTGGCCCTTATCCCAATAGAATTCTTGTTAAAGTTTGTCTAAGAAATAATATTTTGTTTAAAGAGCTCAGCCATAAAATCTCGGCAATGTTTTTGCGACCATCGAAAATATTTTACAAAAACAGATATTTATGTAGTTTTTTTCATGATCATCATATTTTACAATATTGGTTCCAAGCTGGAAACCCTTCAAAGAGGTGGCGAGACAGTTGCTTCAAAAATATCATAGTGATGATATTACGATGCATATTTTTTTTTCATGGCTTATTTTGATAATTTATTAACAAATTAAAAAAAGTAAAAAACCACTGAACTTCCTCATTGAAAGTTCTTGAACGACAAAAACAACAACTGCTATGTAAATACAATACATGATTTAGCGACATTAAAAAAAACACAATCTACGTTCAAAAAGCTTATAATTATTTTATATGACACTAAAAAATAAGGTAAATACTATATTTTTTTAACAAAACAATAAAAAAATACAAACTGACTCTAATGAAAGAAATAAGTTGTTAATATGTTTTAACTGTTTTCATTAGCTTAAATTTAAAGAAAAAACGTGTTCGAATGCAACAATGAGTAAATTGGTGTTATTGGTGTTGGTGGTATTGTTATTGTTAATTTTAATTTACAAACTGCTTTAAGATTTGTCCCAAAAGAAAATTATTTTAAAGAGTTCATGTTAATACAATGATTTGTTTTTAATAATGTATGTAAATTATATTATTTTAAAAAGTAATAAAAGGAATGCACGAGACTAGGGAGGTAACATAAACAACCCTTGTCACTCTCCCGGTTCAGCAAATGTAATTTGGCTGTCACCCGAATAAAGCTCCATGTTACTACAAATGTATATGTGAGAGTATGTGTTTCAGTGTGACCTTTAGAGTCACTTAATTACAGAACCTTCATGCGCTTGTAAACATTGTAATTGATAAATTCATCGTAATTGAATTTTCATGTTAGTCAAGTATAACTCTAATATGACTTATTTCTTGTAAATACTAAATATTCAGTAACTACTCAATGCATTCGATTCGACTAATTTACTGTAATACAGCATAACGTCAGGGCGGTTTTAACTAACGTCTGGTTTTCACTTAAACAAAAAAAAATACAAAGTGCAACGAAAATTAACTTTAGGGTACTACAAAGTTGATAATAACGTGAAATGCTTTTTTTACAAGCATTTCACGTTATTGGGCCCTAAGCCCTAAGTAAAAAGACGTCTGTCAGTTGCAATGTACTATAGTAGACAAAGTATCCTGTGAATCGTTTTCTCATTGACAATAAAATAAAATTGTTTGTTTTTGTATACTGAAAGTATCGTGGTAATATTGATAGCAATACGGATATTTTACTTGTATAACAAAATCTGCTCAATAATGAATACGAGTAGGATGTCCGCTTGTTGCTGCACCAGTTCAAGATGCCAGAAAAAAACGTTACGTTACATTTCGAAGTACATTTAAAACATGTTAAATAATTTATTAAATCAGCAATAGAGCGAAAAAGTGATTGAGAGAACTGCAAACTGTTTAATTCTCCAAACTGAACGATCTGATTAACTAAACTTTTAAAGATGTCACTATTTTTATAATAGTTGTCGCTAGTTTTATTTTGTCGTTCAGGAAATGCGCAAATAACCATCTGTTATCTGTTGAGCATATGACAGGAGGCGTTGGCTTCCGGGTGAGTCCCACAAAAAGATTATTTGTAATTAGCATAAGTACCTGTTTATCTGAGAGATCTCTTCTAACCTCTATCACAGTATAGGCTATCTCTTCATTCTAGTAAAGAGAGAACCCTTTCAATATCCATTTACCCCTTTAATTTGCCCTCTTTTTTACAGTACCTAGTATCTAAACAATAATCTACCCACTAACGTCAGAGACGCCCCTCTTTATTCACATTCAAATCACGTATGAAATATCACTTCCTGAATATTTTAGTTTTTTCTTTATCCTCCCTCTTTCTTTTCCTCTTTGCCCTCTTGTCACTTCATAGTATAGTGAAGATATTTAGTCAATTTTCATTTAAAATATTTATTTTTATACATATATATATATATCAATTATTTGTTTTATAATGAAAATATAATAATACGCCTACAGCTTGTTCAAATACCATTATTTTCTCAAATTGAACGTTTGGAGTAGGTATGTAGAAATTGCCTTACGGCAATATGTCCGCCTCAATGCATATGTTTATTTATGGAATATGTTCATGAAGTGATTACATAAATAAATGTAAACATAAATGCTTTTTGGCCAATGTTCTAGAATTTTCCAGAAAGAGTATAGAAAATTCTGAATAATTTATGACATCAAGCAGTTTCTTTGGTTGTTCCACGTAGTGTGGCAATTTTTTCTTTTATAATTGCGAAGCTTTTAATGTACACATCTCAAAAGAATTTTTAAAAGACTCCGAGATTGTGAAGTGTTGACATTAATGTAGATGGCAGCAATAGGGTTAAGTTTGACGCCTTCTTAAAAATACGCCTTGAAATATGTTTCCTCAAAGAAAATGTTTTTAGGTGGAGTGCAAAGTTTATTTAGGGAAAAAATATTAGAAGTTCTCGGCTTTATTTGGATAGCGCAGATATTAAAACGTTGGCAAATTTTATTATTGAAAATGAATATTCATTTATTTATTTTACAGAAACAAACATTCAACAATGATAATATAACACAAGAAAGATTAGGTTTAAAGACAGACCAGCAAGTTTCTAAATAAAAATCATACATATAAAGTTGTGGTACAACAAGAGGGTGTGTTTGTGTGTATTTGTATGAGAATAAGTATTGAGTTGTGAAGGTGTGTATTTATGTGAGAGTAAGTGTTTAGGTGTGTGCAAGCGTGAGCATCGTTAAATAGCAAGTGAGAGCGTATTGCAGTCAGAAAGAATGAGTAATAATTTATTTTAAAATAAATTAAGGAGCATGTTAAATATATCAATACATGAAAAAAAAAATAGTTTGAGCAAGAACGATAGAGAAAAGAGTGTTGTGCATAGTTAGTGCTACAGACTGGCAGGTGGAATAAATACTTACTTCTTGTCACGCGAAGGGGATATTAAAATTAATTTAGAAGAGAAGGTTAAAAAAGTCTATTTTCATATTTAATAATTTATATAAATAGCATAATTCAGAAATAGTGCGTCTATTTTCAAGCGTAAAAAATCAATATTGTTTAGAAGCAATCTTTGGTAGCTCTAACGCTTTACACTTACAGCTAATGCTGCAAGTGCAAAGCATTTTTTTGTGTTTTTAATCTAGGTATTTAAAAAATTTTCGTTGATCATTTTCAATCCTTGTTATGTATTATGGGCTCCACACAACGGATGCACACTCCAAATTACTGCGTACTAAAGTGTTGTGTTGAGTTTTCATTATATTAGGTGTTTTAAAGGGTTTGAAAACTCTTAAAATAAAGCCAAACGTTTGGTTAGTTTATTTAAACGATATATAAGCATAGGTTTCGATAGAAAACTAAGATCTAAAATTTCAATGAAAAAAATATACTCCAACTATCAAGTACAATGAAGAAAATTAACGTTTTTTTACCGACTGAGAAATCAATCCTAGAATCTTATAGATCCTAGAATCCTAGAATCTTAGAATCTTAGAATCCTAGAATCTTAAAGATAAATCTTAAGTTACATTTGACGAGTCAAATTAAATTAGCTCGACGTAAACAAACAATATTATTATAAATAAAATCAGAAAAGGATTTTGCAAATTTTATAATTAATTTGGGTATGAATTATTTTTGGGAATACTGACAACAAAGACAACAAGTATATTAAGAAATGTAATTTAATAATAAATAAATTCATAGTTAAATCATTTAACGACGAAAATTACAAAGGTTGCTTTCCGGATATGTAAATTTAATTGAAATATCGGAATATTTATCAAAACAGGATCATTTGAATCAATTAAGGTACGCAGTGGTCAATTTGATAATTGATAAGTTGAATCTAATTTTAAAGAATACAATTTAAGAAAAACATCTATTTAAAACATTTTTTTTATTAATTAAGTTATGAATAGAAAACTGTTTTTTAATTCGTTAATTTTTTGCAAACGGTTTTCACTAAAATAAAGTAACTTTTATAGGTAGGTTCTTATGATTTTTGGAAGATATTTATTAAATTACCTTTAAGAGTACTGTCAAAAAATTTCTAAGTGTTTTACATAAGATTGATTGATTTTTACTCACAAATTAGTTCTTGTTATATGAGCAATCACTCAGTTAATTAAATTTGTCAGCAAAACGAAGGCAAGTGCTATCTTGATAAATGTATAGAAAACACACCCCTTCTTAATCGAATTGATTAAACGAATTAGTACTTGGCAGCATCAGAGGGAGTCACCCTAAACCTTGACTTAAAATAACAACCCTTACTTATTACTTTCATTAGAAGGACACGGACATATTTTTTGTTGAAATTAATATCTCAAGTGATTTCGTTATTGACTCTATTTTGCAATAAATTAAGCATAAAATTTAATTTATTTTCACTATGAACTGATGTGTGAAATAAAATAAGAGTCTTAGCTTATTCCTTCTTTGGAAAGAATATTGCTAGGTGGAGAAAACAGTATGGACACATCAGAAAGAGACGATATTTGGCTAAATAAAATTATAATAGCCCAGAAACCGCGTACGTGCTTCTCACTGAAGCCGCCTAAACTACTTATAAATGAGTAGTTTTAGGTTTTGGCCATTAGGTACGTAGACATCGCTTAGAAAGCAACTGCCGATTTAAATTCAATTACGCCGTGTTGTGTCGTTTGTAAGTGTCAAAATACCTCTGGGATTAAAACGGAATACGGTAGGATCACATTGCATGTGTAAGAAGCGAATCCCTAAATAATATTATTTAAGGAATCGATTATTTTAGCATCTGTCAGATTGTTAAATAAAATTAATTGGACATTTTGTTAGTGTTGCCAGGGTAGTCGACTTTTTTACCAGGTTTTCTATTAATAAACCTTAGTATAATATTAAACTGTATTAATTTATTTAGTAACTAAATGATAATTAAATTATTTTTTTACGTTTGCCTAGTAAAAGTACCTGTTTTTTTTTTAGTTTAGACAGTTTAATTTTTTTTGTGGTAAAATATAACATAACATAACACATAATTGTCTTATATTTGTGTACATTGTTCACGGTTTGGCGACATTAAGCGGGCCACTTCACGCATGCTTGCAGGCATAATATTAAAATAATATGTGTAACAAGCGTTAACATTTAATTAGGGTACCTTAAAGACATTTTTTTAGTCCGCAAGTTTTTTGACATGTTGGACCCTGACATAAAGCCACCTGTCAAGTGCAATGTACGTACATAAAACTATAGAAAGATGAGCTGAACCGAGCAATGCTTTGCTATTGCTAGATTTGAGTACATACTCGTATATAGATCAAATTAATGAACACAATCGAAAGTTTTATATCAATTATTGTATTTAGTCCAAATTAAATATGGACGAATACATGATTATTTTTGTGTTTCGGTTTACATAAATTGTGAGATGGGAAAATGCCTCCCCGATACTGTGCAAAAAAGACAGTTGCATGTCAAATCTTTTGTTAGAATAGACAAAATCGACGTTTCGTCGTCCCGTTTTCCGCACCTCAAAAGTAAACAAATTTTGTTTATTTTTTTAGACAGTATCAGAATAAAATTTTCTGTGTCTGTACGTTTTGCGTTTTTTAAAAATAGTTTGTAAACGGTGCCCCCAAAGACAGCAGATAAAACTTTGTCATGTTTTATAATAAACAATATTCGTAAAAACGAAACAATAAGGACACGCTAATAGTAAATATCCAATAGAGAAAAAATACGGGATTTCATTTGTATGAAGAAAAGTCGGACCGCGTTTCTTCTTAAGACTAAACACTATTAAGTATACTTACAAAACTTTACTTCATATTGCTTTTATGTAACCTTAAAAACAAGTTTGGTGTTCTTTATTAAAACCATTTACCTATTAAAACACAAAAACGCACTCGGAACCCTCTAAAATTATGACACTTAACTCATGCCCAAACGCTCAGTCTTGCCCTACATAAATTTAGTCGTTCTTTAACCGCCGGCCAAAGTCAAAGATTGTCAAAGAAAACAAAATGGACATTTTGTTAGTGTTGCTAGGGTAGTAAATTTTTTTACGCTACTTTGTTCATCTAATGAGAAAACTAATGAAAATTTGACCTCTCGGATTAAACAACGTCGTAGTAGATATTTGACCGACATTATCCTTAAAACATCAAATATTACTTAACATGACATAAAAATATCCGTTTTATAAAAACTAAAATTTGTTTTATTTTTTAAGTTCAAAGTTCATTAATTAAATTACTCTTATTGAATGACCCGTTATTTATCAACTTTGCTGTGTCAATCAATGTTTCTGCGTGTACAATAAAATTTTAGATAAATTAACTAATTGCTTTATAAAATAATACAATTATCTTACATTTGTGTGATGATTAGATTTTTCGTGACCTGGCAACATTTTGCGGTGACACGCATGCGCGCGGCGAAAGTGGAGCAAAGCGGGGGGGTTTTTTTTAGACACAGTCCGATATATTAAAATATGATTCTACACTCATTCTGGACTATTCTCAATTCTATGTATATAGATATACAGATTATGAGCAGATGGATAGCATTAAGGTCTTTAAATATCATGTAAATTGTTTTTTCTTTGACATAATATTCGTCTGTTTCATTTAAATAGGGTTATTTTTAATTTTTTCAAATTGGTATTGTAATTTCTATAGCTGTTTTAATTTTTATGATTATTATTATTGATTCGGATTATACTTGCACCATCTAATAAAAAAACACATGAAACAAAAAAGGTCCCGACAAAAACACAGAAAATTGATGTTAAAAAATGAACCTCGCTACATTGAAAAAAGAGTCAAATAAATCCATTTTTCTATTAATACCGAACGACCGTGAAAGTATAAAAAATATTTTATAGACTGTATTTTCACAATAATATCATACTGTGTACGTAAATCTTTTCGATTTGAATATGTCTAGATTAATCATGTACTATTTGAATCGCAAATTCCATCAATTCGTGTTATAAGGAAAGTTTTATTTGAAAGCAGAGTTAATCCTTCATTTGCAATTCCTTATAAACGTAAGCCGGTAAATACTTATTTAACGTCCTTTTCTTATTCATGGTTCTTGTAATATTATAAGAAATTGAAAGGTTTTCTCAGTGAAATTAGTTTAGCTTTTGGACACAGGACGTAATACAATAAAGAGATTTGTTTGAAGGTATTAAGGGTTTATTCCGTAAGTACACATATTAATAAGATTTGTTTTTAAAAAGGATTACCCAGTGAGTAATGTCATAACCAATTAAAATAAATGCAGGTTTTGTCGTCACAAAATTTGAAAAAAAAACAGTAAAATTATAATTTAATTGAATTGAAAAATAATATTTTCGTACAAATAAGGAATGATGAAAAAAAACGTGAAATAAAAATTTGTGCAGATTGTACATGAAAAACAATAAAATTATAATTTCATTGAATTGAAAAATAATGTTTTCGTACAAACAAGCAATGATAAAAAAAAAGTTAAATAAATCATTGCATCATAAAAAAGTCGAACGCATAAAAATACAATTTTGTATTATTTTCGTTTCTTTCCTACTCATTCAATTATATTTTCAAATTTTGTGGTAATAAGGCGGCAAACATAATTGCTCAAAGCTCATAAAATCATTGGGACTTAATTTCCTTTCGTGGCCAAGAAAGAGTCGAGTTTTAAACTTAATTTGAAATCCATGGGCCTTAAAGGGAAAAAAATGAAAAATCTCAGAAATCGGTCTAGGAATTTAAAAACATTGTAAAAAAAATGGTTTAAAGATAATTTTTATATACACTTTCCATGCCGAGACAAATGAAAAGTGTGATCAAGGCCAAATATAGTAAAACATATAAAGTAGTATTCTTTAAATCACATAATAAAAAAACATGCTTTACGGTGGATAATATGATAAAGCAGTGTTTTTAAATCTTAACGATCCCCAAGCCCCCTTAAGCCCCCCCCCTTCCCCCTTACGAGTAGGAAAAAAACTAGAGGGCCCCCCCCAATCAACTAGGTTGCAATACGTTTCCTTCTAAAACGGCATTCATATGTGACAGTTTAGCTCTCTTAAGATCATCTGATTATCTGCATTACTTGGTCAAATGATAACTGGCCTGTGACCAAATACGTTTAAATTTATGTATTTTTTATAAATGTTTTCACTACAACAGTAATTGGTATTTTTTTCTCTTACTTATAAAAAACAATTTAAAACCGTACGTATGTATGTTCAAACTAAAAAAGCAATAATTTCCAAACTACAAGAAAAAAAACAACGAAAATTTTCATGTTATTCTCTTAGAATAAGTGTCCACTTGAGACAAAATAGTCTCGAGACCAGACAAATGTAAATGGGCCTGAGAGCACTCTCGGAGATAAGTCGTTACTGGTCGCCGAGACTACACGTGCCGCAAGTAGACATGTTCATTCCTGCACTCGGGATCTAGTCTCCAGTCTTCCGTCAACGTCAGAAGAGATGAGAGCACTCTCAAACAGACCATTGCATTTTTCACATGTTTTTGTGTTAAAATTGATTTGATTTATTTGATAAATGAGCAAACGACAATGAACAGATGAGAAAATTTTTCAATTAGTATTTTTTTATGGAATGTTAACCACAAGTTGTACATTTTGTATCTCGCTCAACAATTTGATGTTTCGTTTTACTCAATCTATAAGCAGTTCAAACTCCACTATACACATCCGAATAAATTTTTTAAACTGCTGTGCATTCTTTAACCGCAACTCATTTACGAGAGTTAAACCGGCTCCAGAGTCAATTCGAAGATCCACCATTTCCTCATTAAATGCTTCGTTTTTTCCTTTGGCATTTTTACACAATCTTATACGCATTTAAAAAAGCTAGGGTCTGAATTCATTTTGAAAAATAAAAACACACGTACGTGCGATCAAGTCACACAGCAGACTGCGCGTTGACTCTGTAGCCAACATGGAATTCTCTTGGTCTATTGGACTAAATGTCGAGTCTCCCATACGTATCTTGAAACCGCACCCTGACACCGATCTCGAGACTTTTTCTCGAGATTTTATTTTAGGTTGACACTTAGCCTTATATCAATTTCCTCTTTACAAAACTTTCATCATCGTTCCATCTCCGCTCTATAGTTGGAGCATATAGTGTTCGCAAAGATTCTCCAGGCATTTTTGTCAGCTGCCAGCTCCTGTGTATCCTCCCAAGTCAAGTTCCCGTCCCGTAGTTCAGACATGAACTGCCAACGAACAGTCAGTAGTGAATGTCTAGAACTTCGAGAACTTGATGCCTTGTAAAGTAGATAAGCGTGGTTCAGGCTCTCAGGAGGCATCCTCAGTACATGCCCAAGCCAACCGTATCGCCTGCGCTTTATGACCGTTGTCACTGGAGTTTGCTGCGTCCGTTTTCTTATTACTTCATTACAAATTCAATCCACCGCATACCCAAAACTCTTCTATTTTTTACAACTGCCAGATTGAATAAGTAATAAAAGGGTTAACCGTTCTTCGGTGACAAAAAAGTATGACGCGGATTTCCAATAATTAAAAGGGTTATTTAAATAGATCTTTTGTTCCGATCTCAAATTTTAAAAATCTTAAAATAGCTCCAGAGTTCCTTCATTAAATAAAATGAATTTAAACACTTAAACATAAATGTCACAAAGGACTCGATCGATTTTTTGAACAATACTTTAAAATATTTTAACCCTAGCATTGTCTTTATTATCTTTCCAGATAGCCTTTTAGGATGGAACACCGATTCTCAATTAAGGCACTAAGGGTAGAGGCTTTGTTTTGGCCTGAGTATAACCTACATCCAAATAATATTAAGGCTTTCAATTTTCCTCGGGTTCACTCTTTTGACAGGCCCCCGTTGGTTCATTAGTCCATCGAGATATTTAAAAGGAACTTTCATTTTAATTTGGCGCCGATTGTGATCTTTTCAATTACTGAGATTTCTTAAGGTTTTAGTGGTATGAAAAATAATTTTGTTTAATATTTAAGAAACATAAAATAATAATATCTTTTGTAGGGTACTTTTTACGATAGTAAACCAATACAATAGTAATAATTTAGTAAAATTAGGAAGAACATGAGGATTGAAAAAATTTAAAATAAAAAAAACCCTTTATTTTTCCGGATTCACTTTTTTTTTATACATTGCACCTTTGATGAAACAAAATCATTGTTTGATATAAAATATGGAACAAAGTAAAACGTGGAATATGAAATGTGAAAAAAAGTGAAACAAAGTGAAACATGGAATATGAAATATAAAACAAAGTAAGACATGGAATATGAAACGAAGTGAAACATGGAGTATGAAATGTGAAACAAAGTGAAACATGGAATATGAAATATGCAACAAAGTAAGACATGGAATATAAAACAAAGTAGAACATGGAATATGAAATAAGAAACATTGTAAGACATTGAATATAAAACAAAGTGAAACATGAAACAAAGTCAGACATGGAATATAAAACTAAGTAAAACATGAAATATAAAATAAAATGAAATATGAAACAAAGTGAAACATGGAATATAAAAACTGAAACGAAGTGAAACATGGAACTGGCAAAGGAAGGATGAATGTGCGGGAAATCAAAGTATGACACAATTACGAATGATGGAATCAGGCGATCCAATGAAGTACATATTATGTACTTCTGGATTACTTTCTTTCAGCCCAAAGATGCTAAGGCTACCAGATTTCAGAGAATTCCTTCGGGTAGCTTTTCTCGTTTGACAACGAGTAAATTTTTCGTGTATGTGGGCTCAGATGCGGTGTGCGGTATGTGGTGGGCAAGCTGACGGAGTCAGGCGAGAGTGCAAATCTGAGACAGGTACAATCGATAAAATTTAGATAGGGCTTCTGAGATGATTTGGTCAAGTAGAATGAATGGATGAAAAAATAGCAAAACAGAGATATATAGAGAGATTGAACGGTAACGTGGGACGAGGACGACCAAGGAAGACGTGGCATGATCAGATAAACCAAAATCTTAAGTCTGGTGTATGCCAGGATAGGTGTGTGTGACGGTCCATCATCTCTGCCTACCCTTACAAGGAAATGGCACGATGGTTCTAGTAGAAATAAACTAACAAGAATGACTAGACAGGTGCCACCGTTTTGTAGCAACAATTCACGGACAGTGTATACTTGTTATGCCGTATTAAACAGACTTCATGAACTCGGCAATAGTTATTCCCACGTATCTGATATATTTAGTGTAGAGTATTGTTTCAATAGAACAAACCTTTTGACCTTTTTCAAAGATGGTGAATGGTAATTATATTTATGCATTTCATAATATTATATACAACTTTTTGTTCACTTTGTCCAGCTGTATGAAACAGTACTTATGATTTTCTTGTTATATTACTTTAAAAAAATTTATTATTTAATTTGTTTTTTACATTTATTCTTGAATCGTTTAAACTTTCAACTAAATATGTTGTACAATTTTTATCTAAATATGTTGCAATATTTGAGTTTGTCCAAATGTTTGTAGACAAACGACTGAATTTCACCCCCTCGGGAGACATTAAGATTAACAAATTACAACAGGGATGGAGTATACCTTAAATAAGGGAATACGGAAGTCTAGGCATTTACAGGGCTTATGACCTGTCATTGGCTGGTTTATGTGGCCACTTTACACACTGTGTAACCTTTAACCATTTTGCCTATGTTTGAACATCCATATTTCTTCAATTCTTCCATTTGTTGATTTTAGTGAACTTTAACTTTAACTTTGCTTAAATCAACAAATGGAAGTCATGTTGGAGAGACTTCGAAATTCGAATTTTTCGAGTTGATGGCTGATGATGACTCTTTTTTATCGACAATATTTTAAGGATGTGAAAATGTTTGTAGAGAGGCTGGATTTAATGTTACGCAATGTATAATGTGGTCACTTACTAGCCAATGACAGGCCATACGCTCTGTAAATGCCAATACTTCCATATCTAGTTTTTCGGATGTCCGATATGCGAAAAGTACGAGTTACTACGTGTTTTTGCTGGATCGTCATCCGGCGTCTATCGCAGTCAGGCTTCCCGGCGTAAACGGGAGGCTGCCCTCCTAAACACAGCCGGAAGGAAGGCAGAACGCGCCGACTGCAAGTCAACCTCAATAGCCCTGATAAAGGTTTTCCACTGGGTCCGAGGGATACAAAGAGGCGAATGCAGTCAGAGCGCAGGCAGGCAGAGTGCAGTCGAAGAATGGTACAGCGGAGGACACACAGGGCAAGACAAGTATAGTACAACATCAAATTAAATAATAGAAAAAAAGGCTAGTGATGTTATTACACAAAAACGGTGTATTACTTTTCGTAACTACCCCCCAACTTTTTGTTGAAAGGTCATCCGACAAACATAATACAATTTTATTACCAGTTCATAATTTTAAATGCTCTTTCCTTACGCTTTTTTATAAAAACATATTTTTTTATAAATTCAAATATACCAGTCTCAAAAATTGTCGAAAAAACGTAAGATTCATAACCGGTTTTTCTAAATTTGCCAATATAAGTATCCCTCGTCTTTTACTTTTATGACGAATTACAATGAACTTTCACCAAAAATGTCCACTAACAAACTTGAATGTTTTTGTATTAAAAATATGTATTATTATTTATATTAAATTTAAAGCACTAAAACCGGCATTCTTCACGAACAAAAATAAAAACTGTTTTGCTTAAAATACAAAAAAAATCAAAAAAAATTGTAGGAAAAACATCGCATTCATTTAACATTGGATTACGAGAATACATGAGACTGACTATATTTTGACAAATAACCAATCCTTTAATTTTGAATATGGAATCAAAATTGTAGATTTAATTAATAAAACCAATAGACTAAATAATTTGGAATTTTTGAAACAAAAAACCCATCAAACAAAATTTAAATAAAATCAATAACCAATTAAACTGAAGTTAAAGCCATATTTTTAATATTTTTCCCATAAAATCTAACCATACTTATACACAATTACCCCCTCCCCTATTTCTACCCCTAACTCACTGTAAATACAATTACCCCCCCCCCCCCTATTTTTTAAAATTTCTATACTTCTTTATGGACCAGGTGGATTTATCAACAATATTTTGAGCAACTAAATTAAATTAATTTAAAGTAATTTTTGTATACATAGATAGTTTTGCTAATATTGGCCTATATGGAGAGCCACATTGCGAATTGCAATGTTCGCACATATACAGGGCCTCACTCCTTTTTCTGTGCTTTGTATCCCGGAGACGTGTAAACGCGTGATTATAATAACCATGCGTTGTGTCCCGGTCCCGTGTTTTCACGTGGTTTACCAACAGTAAAAAAGTACTAATAAAAGTCACTAAATGTCAATAAAATGCACTTTTTAGACAGCTGGTAAATCATGTGAAAACACGGGCCCGGATACAACGCATGGTTATATAATCACGTGTTTACGCGGCTTCGGGATACAAAGTGTTAAGAGTTGAATAAAATCTTTTTGAAGTTGACGTTCAGCATTTGCTACATTTTCACTTAGTATAATTCCGCTATAATGCGTCGTCTGCAAATAAATATGTATTTTATTCTTGAGACTATTAGTGTTATACAATATACTATTTTGGTCCAAGGATCGACTCCTGTGTAAATTTCGTTTCTAATATCTTCCGAGTACTAAATGTTTTATTGGTTTTAACATTCATATTTCTGTTAAGTAAACAATCTTGTAAAAGTGTTTTGGTGTTTCCTTTTATACCGTTTTCTTCCGTGGCTCTAATAAGTTTTTTATGATCCAATGTGTCAAATGCCTTATTGTAATCTATAAGCAGTATTTATTTATGGTGTTATTGGTTAAATTCATTGTTTATTTTATGAGTTAATTTTGAAAGCAATAATTCACAAATTTTACCTTTTTTGTAAACGTATTGACAGTCTGATATATAAATAGTCTAGCTGATTCGTCCTAGCTTTTGAACTGTCCATTAAGCACCCAAGAAATCATCCAAAATTTTAAATACGCAACGTTAATACGAACGTTTGTCAGAAATCGTTTTTATACAGATCTTTTTCAACCTTTTATAGCTTTTTCAATCATATAGATGTGTATTCCACATAACTACAAGTCTGAAAAACAATGTGTTGAAAACCTTTGTACAAAACTCACATTCATCTTTTTATGATAAGTATCTACCCCGTTTTCTATTGCATTACATTACATATAACTTTCTGATATAGATTTTTTTAAATCATAAATTTCTTGATTGCATTTTTTTATAAAATAATATCACTATTGTTTTTTCCATCTAACTTCAATTTTAAATCTTTTGACTTAATTTAATATTGAATAGGTTTTATTAAAATAATTCCTGCCAGTATTGCTTTTTTTATGGTATTTTTTTTACTTTAATTTGTTATTATTTTTTTATATTGTTGAAATAAAAAAAATATTCAATATAATGTTCTTTAATTTCTCTAACTATTGATTTTTCAGTGTCATATTTTTTAATTGCTTAAAATATATACTTTTATATTTTTTTAAATAATTTTGTGTATTTAGTATGTTTTTTATTCTTATCTTTTTAAATTCTTATTTTTCAATTCTTATTTTTAAATTACGTCTACTAAGTATTTATTTCCCTTTACAATAAACGCTTACTTTGCCATTTTAACCTGTTATTTTGGGTTACGTAGCATGTTTTTAATTGTATTTTTGTATTGTTTTTTCTACTTAAAATATGAATCTCGTTATTATAAAGAGAGAACTATTAATCAAGTTATTGATAAATTAAACATATAATACTATATGGAGACTTCACTGGTCTATTACAATTAGTTAATTTTGCATATACTATTTTGTTTCAATCTTTCTGTTTGTTTTCTTGAATAAATCAAACTGCTTGACACAGTTATTTAAAGAAATAAATTGCAAAAGGTTTTTTGCCTAACAATGTTTTCGATTGCAAATCGACTGATTTTGTATTTTTAACCTCGCTCAATAAGGTCGTGTTACAATATTGGAAAAATATAAAATATCTCGCCATAAAGATTATCTCGTTTGAATGACATACTCGAGGCATGGCTCGCTGGGCTGTGTAATCAGCTAAGTGGTGGCCTTTGATAATGGCTGGTGGAACAACAGACCGCAAAATAACTGCTCCGAGGCAGTGCAACGAGCTGGGATAGAAATCTAGGGGCGGCGAACTGAGGTGAGAATTTTTTTCGAAAGAATCAAGTCATTGTTCGCAACTTTTCAAAAAATTGAAAAATATATTTTGAATGTGCCATCCCTTGAACTCTGAATGAAAATGCTTTTAAAAAAATTTAGAATAGCTTTACCAACTGGCTTCGCCTAGGATAGACTTAAGATTTTTCTTAATTAGAAGTCCGTGACTCATACTAGTCTACCATTTTTTTTGTATATGTTTTTTGATTTTGATAGTTCGAAATTCGTTCTTTTGTAATATATGTAATTATATTCGATTTTAAATTATTTTTCTTAGTCGTTTGCTCTTGGCAAAGCAGTCATGGTCACGTTGGCAGGAGGGAAGCACGTCGTTAGGACCCGCCTCCATTCGCTTGTCTTAAGCGCTTCTGGAAGCCTCTTGAATAGAGACGCCATTTGCTTCTATCCCCAAGTCTGTCTA
Organism: Micrasema longulum; assembly: GCF_059751315.1. Lineage (NCBI taxonomy): Eukaryota > Metazoa > Arthropoda > Insecta > Trichoptera > Brachycentridae > Micrasema > Micrasema longulum. Next base: position 472,598 of record NW_028278282.1, read on the forward strand.
TCTGGTAAGACTTCAAGCGCAAGATTGAGTTCTCTCTATGACTTATTTTTATATGTTGTCTAATTGCCTCGTAAAATGGCCTGTACGTACTTGAGAACATGGATTTGAGTAATGGAAGAAAGAAGCTGTACAAAACCCAATTCACGGATTACAAAAAACATTAGTCCTTTGAGTTGTCCATAGTATAATCGTATGTCCATAATATTCAGTTTACGTTTGTTTATATTCAACCAATTTTATTTTTATTTGTACTATTTTTATTTGTTTAAGTGTTGTTTTGAAAGTTGAATTTAAAGAATGTGTATGGTGAACTGTATGTTATTTGTAATTATTGTTTTTTTGTGAAACCTTTAAAAATATATAGTAAAGTTAAGGTTTTTTAATGCATGGTGTTTTTATTTACAAAGAGTAACTATTCCATTTTTAAAATTCAACAGTTTTACCATTATCAGTGATGTACGCTGAAATTTGTGCATTAGAGCAGTGCCTTAGCACTAGAAAAAAGTCAAAGAAATTAAAAAAAAAATCAACTTTCAATATGTAGTGACACCATAAAAGAATTTTACACACATAATCGTTTTTTCTTTCAGGCAGTCAAATGAATGTTTATGACGTAGACGTTTTCGCAAATGAAGATATGTACGTTGTTGAGCAATAAAATATTTTATAAAGAAGAAATACGATGGTCTTGACAGGCTTTACTTAAACAATGAAACTGCAAGCAATGTTTCTTCTACGTTTATTTTTGTTCCACAGGAATCCACCATTATATGTTACGAAAATACACATATTTAGTATTAAGAAAAAAAACGTTTCTCTATTTTGTGTAAAAATAAAATATCCTTTAAAAATACCATAACTATCGATATGCAATGAGCATATTCCAATCTGCACTCATAAGTGTAAAGGGCACCGTATTAATACTCCAAAGCAGCGTGTTATTTGATACAGGAAAGTAAGATGATCAGTTCAACGCTTTAGGTTCCAGTCTGCGGACAGTGAAATATTGTAATATATAACAACCCGTTCAACAAAAAAATAGTTCCAATATTGCTAGGAATCGAACTCGGATCCTCAAGCATGGTAGGCAAATACGACAAACACTGTAGTACAAGGCGTATATTCACTATTTTTACCTGAGAGTAACCAGCGAGTCAAACTCTGTAGTTCAAAACCCTTGTCCTATTTTACACAAAAAACTGTGTACTTCAATCTCGCTTACAAGGACCGATCGATATTTATTTCATTTAAAATATCGATATGTATTTTATTAGATGTGTAGGTGGGTATGTTTTTGGCAACAATAAACATAGCTAAAGTATCTACATATCCACATATCCTGGCAGGGCCATTCCACGATAGTTTCTCATAGAGTAAACAGCTAGAGTTGCTAGAGTCATTTATTACAATAAACGACATATATCAACGGCAAAGGAAAAAAGGAATATGGGAGTCTAGGTGCTTTAAGAACTTATTTGATTTTATAGAGAAAACAAACAGATTATTACAAAAAAAAAATATTTTCAACTTAATCGAGTCCCGTGGCTAGTGTCGCGGACTCAGAGGTCCGAGGTTTGCATTCCGCTCTACTACAACTTGGTTCCCGTTTTCGAGTAGTGAGTTTATAACAACTCGTAGAAAATGGATAAAGTTAAAATATTTGGGTAAATCATAAGAAGGCAAATAATCTTTTTATGAAAAAAAAATCTAAACATAGTTAAACTGAAGTCAAATAAATGTATACTCTAAAAATAAAGTATTAATTTGAGTTATGTGGGTAAACCGAAACGAAATCCGTCAGACATGATCCTTTCATCTATTCTTGACGAGAGTTCTAAAGAGTTAAAAAAAGTATTGGCATTCTATCGGTCATATTGAGTTGTGTCATGACAATAATCACGCAGTCAATAGTTCATTCTAGTCGCAATGCATGTTCAAATTTAGTTGTTATGAATTCAACTTTTTGTGATGACTTAGCTGAGTTGCAATTTTAGGGTTGAAAAAAATGGATTTTTTTACGAAATGTAAAAACAGCAGAGGTTTTTAAACCATAAAATCTATGGTAATTAATTGTTTTTTTATTTAAAAAAAATTATGATATGAAGTTCATGAAATTTATTAACTATTCATGTAATTTAAACAAATTGTTACTTAATAAATCACGGGATTCAAATTGAACGAAATGTTCAGGAAACAAGATTTTGTGATTGTACGATTTACAAAATATTATACATTTTGAACCAAACGAGATAACCTCAATCTATTAAGAATTTTCAAAGTAAAGTTATGGTTAATTGAGAATAAAAGTAGGTACTTATTAATAAAGCGTATCTGGGATAACGGATGTTTTTCGGATTAAAACAAAGTAGACTTCAGATTTTTATTCCAACTTTATTTAAACTTAACTTTATCAAAACATTTTAATAACGAAAGTGGACATCGGTGTTTTATTCACGTATAAAATAGCTTTTTGCGATAATTTCTGCATATAGAACTTCAAAACGCCAAAAAATTGGACTCCCGTGTTATGACATGTAAGAAATTGTTTTTCTGGAGGCTCTCAAGGGGTGGTAAAACAAAATTTTATTTTAATAATAACCATTCTCTAAAATTTCAGCACGAAATTCGAAAAAAAATCTTCGTCATGATTGGGTTAAAATCCAAGCCATAAAATTAGGTTTGCTTTAAAACTGAAATAATAAAATAAAAGGTCAAAATGCGTTTCAATCTCTTACGATCTCCATAACGGGCCTTATAAACTAACTTCTTAGTAACGGAAATAACAAATATCATACTTTCTTAGTACTTACGCTAGAGGGAGGTTTGTCATTATCCTGAGAGGGCTGTGAATTGATTTCCTTCGGCTGAGTCTTGAATGCTTCTTCTATCATTGTGTTTCCCACAGCCTTAGGCCTAAGAACTGTCTGTTTGTGACCGCTCAATTTGCACGAGAAAAATACAAGGACGCATCAGTAAACGCAAATTACGTTAAAATCTGTGATTGACATATTTATTTTGCCGATAAAATCAGGAAATGAAATTTGAAGATCTTAAAACAGCCTAGCAATTATGTCATTGATTGAAATATACAATCCCATAAGCCTTGTTTGTAATCCGTATAATATCAAGATTTGAATTTTTATTTACAACACAAATACATATTTTTTATATCCCGACAGAGACGAAGAAATCGTCCTCAATATATAAAGTACGAGTATGTATATATTAAAGTAATATGATTTATATATTGAAGCAACGGGGTAAGGAATGTAAAAGTTAAGGCCTTTATATGGCTTAAATCTATTAAAAGACTGAGTATATTTCTCTTTTCAAGTCACTGGCTACCTACGGTATAGTAGGCTGGGGAGGTTGTACGACGTCTGTCACGAGCCTCCTAATAAATGTACAAAAAATAATACTTACAGTGATGTTTCGATGTCTCCCCCCTTTCTCATCATAGACATTGTTTCAATTTATGAAAAAACTGGACAATAGAAATTGAAAAAAAAAAAAAAAAATATTGATATATTTCTGGTCATGCGGTTACTAGAGAAGATGCTCGTATGAAGTTTTCTAAAAATTTGAATTATTTAATACCAAGAACACGTACGAGTTTTGCTCGGTGAAATTCCTCTTTTGCGGCCCCAAGAGTGTTCAATGTTCTGAATGAACATATTAAGTTCTCCAAAACGAAAACCGTTTTCAGAAAGAGTGTGCAAGTTTGGATTTTGTCTAAGGGAAGAGACTATTGCAGGAGACTGCTGCGAGATATTGCATAGATTTAAATACTATTGTCGTGATGTCCAGATGTTTATTAGAATATGTGTTTATGTAATAATTTTTATTTTTACTTTTATTATTGTTTAATAATGTGCATGCTTTCACTTTCCATTATGTTTTATCCCAATTTGGCACAACGTTCTTGGCCTCATAGAGTTAAGGACGCGTTTTTTTTTTGTAGCATAAACATACATTTGTAAGATTAATTAACTTTAAAAAATAATCGGTAAAGCATAATATGTTACTTTTGATATATTTTGAAGAAGAGCAATTAAAAAAAAAAAGAATTTTAGTTTACTAGCCTAATTTTAGCGTCAGTTGATGCATTAAACATTTGAAGAGTACCTGGTAAGAACGGGTTTATTTACAAATAACGAATAATAAAAAAAACATTTTAGAAGGACACTAGGTTCCTGTATTTAACAAAATAGGTTTTCAATTAATGGAATACATATTTTTATATATAATTACAGAAACAAAGAAATACAAATTATATCAACTTCTAAGTAGATTTTGCATTAAAGTGAGTTGGACCTCAGTGGCTTTTTAACTAGTTAAATCAGTCGATTTAATGTTTATGGTCTTTAATGTTTCATTCACTAACGTAAGAAAATACCGTAAAATGTTCTGCATATTTAATTCAGAAGCACCAAAAAGTGGATTTCCGTGGTTCATTCATTAAGGTACAGATATATCTTCATATAAATATATATTTATACGTCTTTACTCGTTGTGAGTGCTTTTGACTCTTAAAAACAAGAATAAGAATGTTTAAGAATAAAGAGTAAATGAAAAAGTTAAAGAATAAAAAAATTCCTTTAATGCAACGACGAAAAAAACCCTACCCCGGAAAAAATTATATTATGTAAGAGGTTTCGAATCAGTTAAAGAGTGATGTGACAATAACATATTATTAACGTCTAAATTAAACGTAAATATCACATGCAATTGTGGGCTAAAAGTAAAGAAGGACATTCAATAATTATAGCTAGTGAATGCTTTCTCATTTAATAAGATAAATACAAGAATCAAAATGATACCAGTGTCGATATTCGCTAATAAGCGGAATGGGGAATGTTGTTAAAAACGTAAAGTGGCCACTCAACCCAGCCAATGACAGGTCATAAGCCCTGTAAACGCTCGAATATCGATAATCCTGAATTTGAAAAAATTCTACCTCATCTCTGTAGGAATATTGATAAAAAAAACATTCAATAATTATTTGTCTTATTATTGAAAACTTCAAATAAAATGATATAAATTCAAATATTTTTATTATTCGTATTTAAGAATTTTATCATCATCATCATTCCCTTTCCGTACCTAATGGTGCATATGGCAGTACTTTGGTAAACTAATCGCAGGGTATCTTGATGATGTTTTCGTTACATTAAGGTCAGGTGATCAGTCTTACGCTTCAGGTGCTAGTGCAGGTACTATGAAATATTCTAGTGTAAAAACGCATTTTAAAATAAATATTTCATGTCAACCATGTCGGGAATCGAACCCGAGACCTCTTGCACGCAATAGTAGGCAAATATGTTGACAACTAAACCACGAGGCCGATGAAGAATATAGCTCGAAGTAAATTAGTATCCAAATCATTCTGGGTGAGTAAAACTTTTACGTTAAGAGGGAACAGTTTGTATTCTTCACAAATATTTTAAAGGAATTCACTTCTATAGTTGAGGAGTAATCTCAGAGATGTAATGCGTATCCTAGAGAGGAGTCCAAATATAGAAAAACCATTCTATGACTATGGGGTATTAAGTTAGCTACAGTTCGCAGCAAAACAATGGGCCGTACTCAGGCGAGAATTGTCAAATGGATATTAATTTACAATGTAATTTTTTTTAAATATGGACCTATGTATTTATCATTGCAGGGTTATTCCAATACCGGACCAACTACTGCTTCACAAAATTATGACAGGAATAGTTGACTGTCCGGAACTACTTTTTTTATATATTTTTTAAATCAACAGGCTTAAGAAAGCCCTAATAGATCGGCATTAATGAGTAATACTTAATCTAAACATTTTAAAAATATACTTAAATTAACAAAGTGTATAATTAACAAAAGGTATGTATATAGCATAATCTAGGCGGAAATGGCAAGTGTGACATTGCGAGTCAGGAGAGACAACACCGCTTGCTTCTTAAATGCCTGCCCTTGCTGTAGGAACACATCGACAGTACCGTTCACTGTTCTGAGAATCCATGGCAGAGGGGAAAAGAATCCGATGTTAGTTTTATAATTTCCCACAGCAAAGACAGGATTGGTACGCAAGTTACGGCGAAGTACATTAAGGTTTACCTAAGCAAGGATATCATGGGCATCAATATAGTGAGATAGTGATTGTGCAAGAATATCAAACCAGCCAAAATTCTTCTGAATTCTAAGATAAAGATGTGAAAGTACTCTAAACGATCATAATAGTTGATTATGTAAGTATTTGATCCGATTCTAAATACAAACGATTTTAAAAATTTACCTTACACCGATTCAATCCACGTTATATGAATATTATAATTAGGAGACCATATTATATAATTAAATTCAAGCAAACTACGAACAAATGATTTATACAATATAATTGTAATTTTTGAGCTTTTAAATGCCTTAGATATTCGCAAATAAATCCACAGATTTGAGACGCTTTCTTTGAAATGTGGTCAATGTGATGGTTAAATTTAAGTTTGCTATCAAAAAGTTTTGGAACTGTATTTTTCAGCCGCCCGGATGTGCGGAGCGGGTACAATGAATTAATATGAAAAAAACGTATTGTGTATGGTTGGACTGTATGAACAACAACTGGAATTTGTTTTTTTTCCCTATCTGTGTTTCAAAAATTAGAGACCCTTTTAAAAACCAAATTTTAAATAAAAGAACGCCGTCTGATTGTAGAAGTAAATAAAGTCGTAAACTGAAATTTGTTTTTCGCCAAAGAGTTTTCAAGCGCTCGGCGAGATAACGGTGATTGATAGTACTTTCAAAAGTGTTGTTTTCGAAAAATACACCGCTATTTTTTCAATATAACGTTTTTAAAAACGTATCTTTTTTCAATATAAATTTAAGAAAATGATGACTGGTCAATTATTCAAAGAAAATATACTGAAAATTTATGAATCGCCATCTTTGCAAAACACAAACATCTTTAATACTTGCATCTATTCAATCACTGAATCAAAATAATAATTTGCGGAAAATACCAAAATCTTAGAACGAAATAGCAAACCGCGGCATGACTATGTATGAAATGAAATATTAATTTATTTAGTAGAAACTTATTTTTTAATAAGTGCTAGAAAAACTTATTTTATTAAAAAGGCACAATAAAAAAGGTGTTACACCTGCATTGTGTCGAAAAACAGTTTGGTGATTATTACACTCATTATTTTAAAAAAAATTGCGTTCTAACAATTCACACAAATATTTCGGGGCTATTTTCAACGAGCTGTAAATATCTCACAATAAAAATATGGGATTCAAGTTGTAGTAGAGTGGGGTTTGAATCTCGGACCTTTGATTCGTGAGTCAGTAACACTAGCCACGGGACCACCACTGCTTTATATTATTTTGAAGTTTGATGATCGAATATGCAAGATATGGCTGTTTTAACTAATGTTTATAATATTGGTTGCATTATAATGTTGGAAAACTACCAGTTTAGTACGGATAACTAAAAGATTGATAACGGATTATTTTTCTAATTTATATTTATAGAAGGCATTTTTTAAAACACTTGTATAACATAATATTAATTGTTTGTTTCTTTTTTAGGTTAGTTTATTTAACACGGATGATGGAAAAAGTTCAGAAAACGAGTTTTCACCGGATGCGAAGGCTACCAGCTTGTGTAATGATTAAGAGATATAGGTGGACTGTATTTTTTTAAGATGTGTCATGCGATAAGCGATGGCGGTGATCGTGGCGTCAACTACATTGGTGTTAATTATCGTTTACAAATTCGACTAGGACTAGGATAGTATAGCCACTCACCTGTTCCTGGCTTTTTTCTCCTTTCTGCAGCACTTTCCTTTGCATTAGACCCCAACACTAAACACTTTATAATGGCGCGGCGGCGGCGGTCGTGTGGTCTGGGTTAAATGCGACCGATATGCGTAACACGGAAGGTCTTAAGCGGCGATCTTTAAAACACAGCGTCGGCGTTAGCGGATGAACATATAAAACGGTGGTTTAACTTCTAGATACAGCGGCGGTTGTCAAAGGACTGATGCGAAACGGCATGACAAGTAGATGGATAATGAATTTTTGTTAATTTGCAACAATAACAATAGACACAAAAACGATCTTATATTTATACAATCTATTAAGTACTGAATTAACATTTCTTACACTGGCAACTCATATATAATTGTAAATATCCCGTTCCTACCTAAATCCTTCCAATTTCAAATGAATATTTTTTTACCGTCCTGTGAGCAAGTCACATCATATGTGTTTCTCGGATAAATCCTTATCATATTCATATCCAGTAAAATGCAATTGGTGTTACGTAAGCAGCCGAAAATAAACATCTCATCATCATCTACACGATACCGGTATCCGTGCAATAGCAAAAGTGAAGTGCTTCATAAAAGAAAGAATCGGAAAACATAGAACTAAGAATATTCCAGAAAGAGCGTAGAATCATATTTGAAAACATCGGACTATGCTTCACTTTCGCCGCGCGCATTTGTGATGCCACCGCGTTATGTTGCACGATGGGAAAAAATATAATTATAACACAAATGTAAGGTAAAAAAAAGTAATCAGTTAATTTCTCTAAAATTTATGAAAATTTTGATTGACATAACAGAGTAGACTAGGAAAGGGTTATTTAATAAGAGTAATCGAATTAATGAACTTTAAACTTAAAATATAAAACAAATTTTATTTGACATAAAACGGATATTTTTATTTCATGTTAAATAATATTTGATGTTTTAAAGATAATGTCGATCAAATGTCCACGATAGATTTGTTTAATCCGAGATCCAATTTTCATTAGTTCTCTCACAAGATGAGCAAAGTAGGGTAAAAAAAAATACTACTTTGGCAACACTAACAAAATGTTCATTTTGTTTCTTCGACAATCTGACAGATGGAAAAATAATTAAATTTTTATGTAATGAATTTCTTACATACAAATTTATTTACTAATTACACATGAAATGTGATTGCATCATGTTTCTTTAAGATCCTAGCAGTATTTCTACAATTTAAAAGGACACAACACGGCATAGTTGAATTCAAATCAGGAGTTGCGTACTGAGCGACGTCTACAAAGAAACTAATGGGTCAACACGTAAACCTACTAATTTATGAGTAGTTTAGTTGCCTTCTGTTTGATGTGTGTGTGCGGTTTCTGAACTATTCTTAATTCTATGTGGAAGAACTTAAAAGTGAGTGAACAATTTGTATACAGTCCACGAAATTCTAATTTCCGCTGTTATAAGTGTACAATGTCTGAAAGGTATTGAGCTGACCATACATTCCTTTTTGGTCCTATTCGAGACGGATAATATCAATATCACTTCTTTCCTAAAACTTATTCCTGATTCCCATTACAGCTAATTTGAAGTTTTCATTGTTGTTCATTTGTTTTTTTTTTTAATTGAACACATTGTTGTTCTTTTGTTTTTTTTCAATTGATAAAACACAAATTCAAATAACGTTCGAAAATTAATTCAATTTGTAATTTATGTACTAGGTAAGCAAGTACCTACATAATATTTCTAGTTTATGCGTAAGGCAATGAATTACTTTCTTATGGCAAATTAGGTTCGTCATAAAAATAATTATAACGTCATATTTTTGTATCAACTATCATTTCTAAATATTGCGTTGATTTAAACAACGTTGCAACGCTCGCAACATTGATAAATGTATAAATCTTGTATTTTAAAATTTTGGAACCATGTCTTCTGAAATAAAATACCGTTCGACTCGATTATTATTAACTAATTTATTGTATACTACCGAATCTGTAAATGATGGCAATACACTAGAGGATTTTGATTGACTTAGAAAAAACAAGAAATGATTTCCTTGGCAGTGTTCTTGTAAAAGAATGAACACTAATAACGAAGTTTTGAAAATGTGTAAATGTTTGTCTTTTTTTCATAATAATTCATAATTAGGTTATACGAAGTGAATGCCGATTTAATTAGAAATATAAGACATAGTTTATTCATAAAACAGTCGAAAGATATATAGGAAAAATATTCCATTATTATTATTTTTTTAAATATAACATATACATTACAAATATCCATTTAATACGTACTTACTAGAAAAATGATACAAAAACTGACGTCTTATAGCAAACAATCATCTTGACAATATTACGTTTTTATCTAATCAAGGTATAAAAAGCAAAATTACATTAATAAGCTTTCTCAACACCTTGTCTGAGAATTTAAAAATTTTATGCTCTCCCATTTTCCAGTCAATGAATGGTCGTTTTTATTATTAAATATAACTTCTAAAAAATCAACTCTAACTCCGTTCGAACTTTTCCATAAAATTTCCATAAGAAATTATAAGGTATTCCTACTTTCGATAACCTTCTAGAGTTTTTAGAAAATCAATGTAATGCATCTGAAACATGTATGTCAATTCACATAAGAGACAATCAATAAATTCCTACTTTTGATAACCTTCTAGAGTTTTTAGAATATCAATGTAATTTATCTGAACCATGTATGTGAATTCACAAAAAAAAGTCTATGAGTTTCTTCTCAAAATCGACGCACGAACGCTAAAACTGGAAGCTCTAAAACATTTAAAGCTCCTTTCACCATCAAAGTTATGAAAAAATGTCACTGCTGTAATAAGGATATTTTTTATATGCATGCAATAAATTCAAAGTCTTGCCTATCGATAATCGAAAATCGTTGATAAAACAACGCAATTTAAGTTACGAGCACATTTTACAAAGGACTGTACTAGTAAAATGTCATGAAAAATCTGTTCTAAACGTTACCATATCCTATTGCATACCATTATTGTTCAAACTAAAGAACCTTCTACGTCATCTGCAAATGGAAATAGCAATGAATGCTCTTAATTCTACGATTACACAAAACTCTGTTTTACTGTCGACCGCCATAATACACACATGTGACGACAATGGATAGTATCATAATTTACGTGTACTTATGGATAACGGTTTCCAATGTTAAATTATTACTGATTCTTGTGTTTTACGCTTACGACTGAAACGAAAACGTAATCTTGTCTCAATATCTGGTGTCGGAAAAAACTCTGCCCAGCGTTCCAGCGGTTTTGTCCATTGTGTTATAAAACCACTTCACACTTAACTTTTAAAACGCATTACTAATAATCTAACTACGAGTACTTGTTTATTATCTGAGAAAATATTTAGTATATTTCGTCATTTAGAATTAGCTTATAAAACATTTCATTAACCCAGTCCAATTGACATCGGGTTAGGGGCAGCTCCACTATTATCAGTGTACAGTGTCTGAAAAGTATTGAACTGATCATACATAATCTCTATATACATACAATATAACTATATTAGTCGTATTCCCGACATTTTCTAATATTATACCATATTATTATTGTATATCGTATTGTCACGTTCTCATATGTCTTTTTATTATAAAAGGTATTGTCTATTACTTTTTCTAAAGCTTTTTGAGCGAATTTAATATTCTAACGTATGACATACAATATTTTATTCGTTTTGTGTGGTCGAGGCATTATAACATTGACACGGACAGTGTTCAAAATGGGTGAGAGCTATCATGCGGTTGGCTCGTGGTTTGCACGTGTCTCGGAGTCTAATTTCAATGAACAACCTATCGATGGACATATCTGTGCTCTCCGAAACTATTTAGTAGTGCTCAAAGCATTTTATTAAAAAGATTTAATCATATATTGCCACAATGTAAGTACCAATTTATTAAATGATATATTATCATTATAAATCACGATTACAATTCCTCATATTAATGTGGTAAATGTTTAATCATTTGTTTACTCTGGTAAATAATATCGCAAAATATATGTTACTCAATTTAGTTAGGAATTAGTTACGGCAAATACTGGTGTAACCTTTTAATGTGTACACGAAAGATCTTTCGTTGAATTGATGAAGAGTTTATGTAAAATGAACTATATCGTAAATAATATAATATATAGAAAATGTCCTTATATCAGATTGACAATTGCGAGATTTAAATCCTTGTAATATATAATACACTCAAGATTGATATATCTTTTGATACGTCTTGTAAAAACATCTCGAGACTCAAATTTGAGAAAAGACTGGAAGCTCTATTTGGGACAAATAATGAACTAAAACAACATATCGCAGCAAATATTATAAATTTAAAAAAGAGTTCTTGAAAAATGACGCATGTCATACAAATAAATAATGAAAAAAAAAAGACAAACATTTGATTTAATTGAAAAAAAACCCTAATTTAAAAAAATATATTAAGAAGTTTCCTATCATATAACTAAATTATACATCGTGAGCGTACGACGAAAATTTGGCGGTTTTGAGATTTTTTCACCATGTTTTAGTGCTGGATGGAATCTTTTACTGAAAAAAACCAAGTTTGCTTAAATCTTAAAGTTTTTTACCAAATAGATAATTGTATTTGAAGCTAGTCAAATTTATTTGCTACTGAAAATACGGACAAAATCAAAACACTTCCATACTAACAAAACACATTGCTAATGGTTTTTACTATTAAAATCAAAAGTGCACTAAATAATAAAATTATGAGTTTGTGTCTATGTAAAAATTTCAGTCATGTTTTGACAACAAACAACCATTCTGAATCCGCCAATTTTACTAACGATATATTTTTTTAACAGTAAAATCGTTGCATAAAACTCCAACATTTTTGGTTTTCTGGTATAAAAAAGAGTTGAAAAACCTTTATTTGATAATAAATGAATAATGTTTATTTCTAAAGAAAGTTTACTATGTCGTTAAAATAAATATCAATCGAGTTTCTTTGAAAATTAATTCCGTTTTCGCGAGTTTGATATATTTACTCTGCCATTGTACACTCTCGAAGCAACAAACAGATTTATCTTGGCAAAACTTGATCGATTTTACTTGTCGCATAGTTTGCGTACACCTTGAATTCAAACTTATTGATACCTCTCCATTTTATAAGGTATGGATAATAAAAAAATATGAATGAGAAATAATATTGCAGGGATTTAAAAGCAATAAATATTTTTGACTTGATATTACAACATTGATGCAACGTTAAGTTTGTAAAAAATGAACATATTAAATTCACTTTGGAATTTTCTTTTAAGGTATCAAAAAAATTACGTTGAGCAATTTTCAAGGATTCGTTATTATGTAATGTCTTCGATATCCAGCTCAAACGAGGTAAAATCAAAAAGCGAAATCTCTTTGATTGTGAATATAATGCCTCTCCTTTGCGAAGTTCCATTCCTTATTTGCAAACGAATAAAAAATATTTAGAAAACATTATGATTCGCTGTTTACCTGAAAAAGCTTTGAAATATTACTTGGATACTTCGAAGGGTGAAATGTGTAGAGAAGAAAAAATAGCGTATACTGAAAAATAAATCAGTAAAAATAAATGAAATATTTCGATAAATGTTAGTAAATATTTGCATTAACCATTGGCCGACTTTTCTATGACTACCGCTTTTGAGACGTATCCGACTCTTTGTCAGGACAATGAATACATTAATCCCACTTCAAAAAAACATTCACGATAGTAGTTGCTCAAAAATATGAAATCGACATGCTGATAGGACGCTTGTTACAAGGAGCTAACACCATCGTTCACTGATTATAATAAAAATAATTAATTTTGTGAGAGCAATAGTTCAAAAAAGGAGGGAGAGAGAAGGGAAGATAATGAATTTACTGATGGATTTTTTTAAGTAAATATTTTTTTAATTTTATTATTGTTTTTATTTTGTTACTATTTTTTATTTTTAAAATATTTTTTTATTTTTTATTATTATTATTACATTATTATAATTTTTATTATTTTATTTTTTAACCGAAAGATTATCTTATTTTTATAGGGTGACCATCAGATACAACATAACATCGTATAATGAAAGGATTTTTGATTATTGACTAAAAGAACATTATTTTTCAATGCCTTCCTTATCTAAGATTTTTAAATATTATGAATTTTAAAAGCTCTTCTTATTTTTATCTCAGATTTTGACTACTGTATCTTTGCAAGTCATAATTAAAATTCATGTAAGTGTAATTAGTGTCCGTATCGAAACCAGTAGAAATAGAAAAGTCGGTAAGTAGTTATATATAAAAACCGACCTCCATTTATTGACTACAAAGTCAATGCTTTAAATATATATGGTAAAATATTCTGAAATTAAGTGATGAAAAAAATCTAAGAAACTAATAAAAACATTTGTGTACAAACTATCAGTCACCAGTGTCATTTAATTGAGACTGTGAGAATTAGTAGAAAAAGATGTAATAAAATAAATAGAAAAAAGTGTTTTACAGCACTATGCAATTAGAAGCTAAGAAATCGTGAATTAAAAATAGGTAAAATTCGTGAAAACAAATTTATAAAATAATTTAATGCTTCTAACATTATATAAGATTTCATCTTAGTAAGTTTTTTTGTTTTAAGATACTGTAAACTGCAAAAAATATTAAAAAAAAAAAAACAACCTGTAAATTTCTAATTGACAACACAATAAGCATGAGCTTTATAATCAGCGGAAATTATGAAAGAGAAAATTTTATTTATTGGTTATAATACCATACTAATGCAAGCTTTTAAATGAACTTATTACTAATTTACTAAAGATTTAAAAAAATATTACTCACCTACTGTGGTGTTTTTTTTATATTTTAGTATTCTTTACACTTTTCGCATTAATATCTGTTATCTATGTAAAAAAAGAGTCCTGAGTGAAATCAAATGTTATATTTGTTTTCTTATTGGCTGGAAGAGAAAAATGTTTTTTTTGCTACTTGGGCCGAGATGGTAATTTATATTTCTTTTAAACTTTTGATTTCACGTCTATATATATTTTTACATACAATCGTATTATTTTTAAATATCGTTCTCGTTCGAATTATAATTATTTTTTTCACATATCGATATTATTTAACATGCCCCTTAATTGATTTCAAAATTAATTTACTGCTTATCTTATCTGGCTGCGATGAACCCCACTTCTTTTTTAATTGTGCACACGCTTACACACATCACTTACTATCATACAAATACATACATATAAAGGGTATTTTCACTGGTCTATCTTTCAACCTTATCTTCAATATGTCATTTAACTATTGATGACTGTATGTTTTTACAAAATAAATAAATATTATTATTTTTATTGTTGCATACTTATCGCATTTTTATTCGTTTACCATTGGTTTTTAAGTAAAATATTGAACTTATGTTTTAGCATCCGATGACAAATTGCTTAAAAAGCGGTTTATCTTGACTTATTTGCATTTTTTTGTAAAAATACTGTATAAATATGTTATTTTTGAACAAAAGCTTCTGAAGTATAACTATAATTTGTTTCAACACAATATAAAGCCTACAAATACTTCCAATAAGGCCACTCTAGTTTATTGTTTAAATGTTTCCCTGTTAAATGTGTACCTTTTCTCTCCCAACCTTAGTTCTGAGGATATAAACTTAATGTTTTACTGTTCAATAAACGACTCGGGTCATTTGTTTCACTTTGAGCTTATCTGGTTTGTTCCTTTATGTGTTCTTATTGCGCTATTTGCTTATTAAATGCGAAAATACGACATTCCCTTTACTTCGAGACCCATTTTCGGAATAAAACTTTCAAACGTGAATTTCTTCCTGTTATAAGGGCGACTATTTTGTTCTTTTGTTTTTCCCCTATGAATTTTATTTCAAATATCTATTTTCATTTTTTTTTTCTTACAAATAGTAACAACAATATTTCACTTACCTCACATGTAAATATAATATGATATAAAGAGAACACAAAGTAACTGACCAGCTTCTGATAAAATAAAATGTATATTTTTTGACAGTTCAAAGTGACATCACGCTACTTAGTGAACCAGGAAAAGTACTTGCGTACATAATACTGCAAATAGTTTGAGGACCCATTATGCGAGTGTTAAGAGAGAACTAGGTGCGTTTTCTACCTGGTAGGTCATATGCGGATCATATTCACAACATTCGCTGTATTCTACACGAGAAAAAGGAACTTAACACAATTCCTTGGCTATGTGATTCGTAGATTACGAAAAAACGTTTGATAGTCCGCATGGACTTACATTATGGAAAATACAAGAAGCATATGGGATGCCCATAAAACTAATCGAACTTATTAGCCCTTCACTCAAGTAGCGAATACCGAATCAGAATTAACAATGTCGTCACAGATTGGTTTGAGGTCACCACCGAAGTTCACCGAGGTTGCGTCGTTGGACTGTTCCTTTCTATAATTCTTATGGACTTCATCCTAAGAAAGTTAATTCCATTAGATTGAAGTATATTCATGTCCCCTTCCCAAAAACTCTGCGACCTAGAGTATGCCGATGATGCAATTATAATTGACGATTCAGTCAGGGGTTTTCAGGTCACCGTAGATAAGCTAAATAGGAACTTCGCATGCATGGGTTTAAAAATTAATGTACTGTGTGATACTTTGTGCCTTGATGCTCAAAATCCCCTGACTCTATCAAACCAAATCATCGAAAGGGTCGAGAGTTACAAATATCTGGGAGCATATGTTACAGAAAATGGTAGCTTTAAAAAATAGCTGGGAGTGCGGTTAGGAGTAGCAGGCGCCACGATCAACAGTATGAAGGCTGTCGGGAGATCGGATATTTACTCGATAAAAACAAAATGCCACCTTTATAACGCCTGCATTATCCCTATTCTCCTCTACGGATTCGTATTGTAGCTACTAGGGCCCAAAACAGCAAAATACTGAGTTTTAAGAATAGGTGTCTCGGAAGAATCTTGGCTATGCGGGGGTTTGACTTTGTGTGGAATAAAATGATAAAAGAACGGACGCAGCAAACTCCGGTGACAACTGTCATCAAGCGGAGGCGATACGATTGGCTTGGCCATGTACTGCGGATGCCTCCTGAGAGCCTTAACCACGCTTGCCTATTTTACAAGGCATCAGTTTCTCGACATCCTGGACGTCCACTGCTGACTGTTCATTGGCAGTTTATGTCAGAACTTCGGCATGACTTGGAAGGACGCAAAGAAGTTGGCAGCCGATAGAGATGCATAAAGGCTCTTTGTGGATACCATATGCTCCAACTAGGGAGCAGACATGGAATGATGATGATGATGATGATGATGATGATGATGATGATGATGATGATGATGATGATGATGATGATGATGGTGATGATGATGATGATGATGATGATGATGATGATGATGATGATGATGATGATGATGATGATGATGATGATGATGATGATGATGATGATGGTGATGATGGTGATGATGATGATGATGATGATGATGATGGTGATGATGATGATGATGATGATGATGATGATGATGATGATGATGATGATGATGATGATGATGATGATGATGATGATGATGATGATGATGATGATGATGATGATGATGATGATGATGATGATGATGATGATGATGATGATGATGATGATGATGATGATGGTGATGATGGTGATGATGATGATGATGATGATGATGGTGATGATGACAGTTCAAAGGGATACGAAAAATCATGCGTGAATAAAAACTAAAAATTTGCGAACACTTTTGTACGCGAATGGATTTTTCACGGTACGATTAATGCGCCTCTTGTAAGGCCTTTTTAAGATGTATCATATAAATACACACGTCGTGGCATGGTAAAATAACATCGGTTGGATTGATTTTTATTTGAAATTGGACAAACACAAAATATTGTACCTGAATCCACCTGGTCCAAGAAGAAGTATAAAAGCTGAAAAATATTTTCAGACTTTGCCTAATTTGTAGGTTAAATAATTCAATCGGATGAATCTCACCCGCAACAATAAAGGTTTTGGCTCTTTAACTTCACAAACGTCAACAGATGGAAGAATGGAAGGAATATAGATGTTCAAATAAAGGCAGAATGGTGAATGTTACAGTGTGTAAAGTGTCCACTATAACCAGCCAATTACATCTTATAAGCCCTGTGAATGCCTAGACTTCCATATTTCTTCCTCAAAAATGTTTTTTCCCTCTGTTACAACAAATTTAGATTTTTTTATTTTTTCATTTAATGACAGTTAAACGCACTAATATGCAATGAGGCCAACTAATATTCACACGATTACTTCTGGTAGAATTTTTACTCAAAAGTAGCCATAAAATAAATTTGAATCGATCCACTCTAATGTAACCATGTGTGTACGAGCGTCTTTAGAGCTGTCAAATTTGAAGCGTATACAACAAGAACGGGCTCATGAACAAATAACGAAGTTTACAGGATCGGGTATTCTCTATATACTTGAAAAACCGTTTTTTTTAACTGACAAAAATAGGCTCATTGCAGCGATCGTCGCATTTTGGCTATTTTTTTTGTCATCCGTTTATAAGACAACGAGCTACATTTTGCCATCCGTTTACAAGACAACGAGCCACATTTTGCCATCCGTTTATAAGACAACGAGCCACATTTTGACACCCGTTTATAAGACAACGATCTACATTTTGCCATTCGTTTATAAGAAAGGGAGCCACATTTTGCCATCCATTAAGAAAACAAGGAGCCACATTTTGCCATCCGTTTAGAAGACAAGGAGCCACATTTTGCCATCCGTTTTGAAGACAGGGAGCCACATTTTGCCATCCGTTTATAAAACAGGGAGCCACATTTTGCCATCCGTTTAAAAGACAGGGAGCTACATTTTGCAAGGTTTTAATATTCCATTTTATTGAATGCGTTCAGAAGAATAAAATGGCATTAATATCTCAAAATACAAAAAAAATGCAATGGTGCTGTTTAAACCATTTTTCCTTTACTTGTCAAATCCAAAATGACCTTTTCGTCATGTTAAAACACATTTTATTGGTTTTTGTAGCACGTTTTCATATTTGAGGTAAAAACAGGTGCTTTTATCAAATTTAGAATTTATGTAAATAACTAAATATCTAAGTATCCTCGGAGCACCCATAAAACTTATCTTTCTTCTTCAAAAAGCAAAGAATGTAAGACATTTTTGTCACAAAGATGCACCTAGAATATTTATACAAAGCTAACCGAGTAAGGAGGAAATTTCTCGTCCTATCCCGTATAAAAGTTTACCCCTATTAGGATCAAAATGATTGAGTACAGAATGTTAGACTCCATTTGGAATTTCTATTTGAAATTCAATTTATCTTCGTAACTATCGACGAATTGGAAAAAAATATACCGATTGCAGATTTCCGTATTGTCAACAGCATTTTGCGTATGGCCAAATGTTTGGAGTCCGGGCTGAATTTCACTCCCAAAGGGAAAAGGAGTTATCAATGTTAACATTTATTGTAACATTAACATTTAAAACCAACATATTTTCAACCAACAATGCAACAAGAAAAAAAAATGCACCGCACATTTAAATTAATAATTAGGTAAGTCTAAAGAACGCCAATATATCTATGTCACCGCCAAATAGTTAAATCAGCCACTGAACTAAGTGGCTGGGTTGTTTAATATATGCCCACGTTCAGCTGAATTGTTAGGCCATCCGTTAAAAGATCGTTATACGAAATGTTAATATACCTAACCCGGTGGCTTTTGATTTGATCGTTTCCCAAGAAATAACTTTCAACCAGCCAACAGTGCAACTGCAATGCCTTGTAATATGTTTTTGAACGAAAATGTTTAACTGGAATCAATTCGTTATAGGAACAAAGAGCCGTTCGTTTTAAATTATTGCTATTTTGACTCTAAATAATTATAGTATTTCTGATACCTTTGTGGTATTTTTGGATGATTAAATCGCAAATTATTTTAAACATAAAGTTTAGTTTGTATAAATAAACCGTATTTTATAATTTAAAATACAAAAAACGGCAATATACATTTGTTAGATTATTGTGCGATATTTCCTCTTCAATACTTCTTGTTTATAATTGTGTATTTACGTGTATAAATTATAAGATCGTATTTTTTTTTAGATTTAAAAGAATTTGTTGCTCTTCGCATTTAGAACGCTTAAACTTTGTACCATTTTTTTTAAAAAACCTTTTTATTTTTAAAATGTGTTATTATCTTAGAGTATATAAATATAGTATTTATGCAACGGAATTGCTATTTTTCTTTTTACATTTTATCAAACATGGCCACTGAAACCAGCCAATGAAAGGTCATAAGCCCTGTAGATGACTAGTCTTCTATATTACCTTTTCTGAAATGTTCTTCATCTCTGTTGTAATATGTAATTTTTATCAAAGTGTTTATATTCTATTGAATATGTATTTTTGTAAGATGAAAAGTACCGCGTGCCGTGTATATTAACACATAAATAAAATAAATGTGGTGGTAGAAGTTATAAGATAAAATAAATCAAAATACTGATAAAGATTTTTAAACGTTAAATAAGCATCGGATCGCTAATAAATACATATTTTTTTGAATTGTATGTAGAGGATTTCTTTTGATAATTCTTGTTAATCGGGTCGACTATTTGGTATGCCTCAGGACATTTGACTTATACTCAGAGTCACTTCGTATTTTCTAGTCTACTCAATTATTCCATACCTCCAAGTCGAGAAATATGATTCTCTCATAACTTGAGGCTATACCATACCATTGCGACAGAAAATAAAATTAAGATTGTTATCTGACAAGAATATCAAACGGATGTTTTATAAAAATGATAAATTAAATGTTTTAGGGTTATGAAATATCAGATAAGCAGAAATCAAATAATAAAAAAAATAATAAAAAAAAATTTGGAACAAAAAATGTATTGTAATGTAAAATACTGAAAAAAGGAAATCAAATGGAGGAAAACCCACCTCGTTGTGAAGTGATTGGGGCATTCGCCTACTAGTTTTGAGGTCCTGGGCTTGATTTCTGGCATGATGGATGTAAAACATCTTGCAGGTTGTTTTAACGTTGATATTTTTTTATTCTTTCATGTAACAGATGATCGAAATACACTGCATTTGGTTTACTAATGCAATGCCATTGGTATTTGCCAATGATAATGCTGAGAAATAAAACAGATACTCTTTGTTTTTTGCTAAAAAATGCTAATTTTTAATGAATATACTATTTATTTATGCTTTATAAAGGTAGTTCATAACATTTTAAGAACTAATAAAAACTTTTACTAACATTACATTTTTTTTTTATCAAAATTTCTCAATAACATATGTTTTCAAATTAATTTGAAATATTTTGAGTTTTTCTATTTCCATTATTTCTTCAGGTAACTCATTTTACAGCTTCAATCCCTTGTACAATGAGTTTTGAGATTCTGTTTTTCTCCTCATTGGTAATCCTATCTTTTTTTTTACCCCTTGTTTCATATGTATTACATTGTTGGTTAAATTTTATTATTGTTATTATTTTATTCATCCCTTGATTATTTTATGTATAAAAATTGCTACATTAATTAAAGAATTAGTGTATTTTAAATTTCTCCGTCATAACATAAAAAAAGAATGGAAGAACAGTTATTTATGTGTGGACATATGATTGTTTTATATATATGAGTACTACTTTTTATATCTATTACATTTCGTAAAGTTCCCAAAAATATGTTTTTTTTGTTACATATTGAGAATGTGTTTTGAAATTCAATATCCATCCAAGTAGACCCCAAAATACTTTTACTATACTAAACTAAGTGAAAATATTTTTTAAATGCCAGGAAGTGCTGATTTCAGGAATATAACTGTGGGTGGAGGAACAATCTAGTAAGTCAAAATGCCCTTTTTTTAAGGATAGTTTTTTTGTATCTCAAACATTCCGATATTCAAACATATATATATTTTTTTTAAATCTTTTACACGCAATTTTTGTTATTTACATTCGGTTCATTTTTTATGAAATAATATATCACTTCATTCATGAACACGAAAAAAATCCAAATAAGTTTGGTCTGTGCGTTGAAAGAATGTCTTTTTTATCTTCATATATTTCGGGAATAATCGGGAATATTTACTTAGGATAAAGCTCTTCAAAGTTACTTCATTTAAAGCATAAAGTTAAAAAAGGTTTTTTTTTGAGAATTTTTTTAATGTAGCCGATAACTTATATATTTACTTTGTTTTATGAAGTAAATTGATAATATTATTTTTAGTAACGATATTTGATTTTTTTGTTTTAGAGAACGTGTGCAAATAGTTATATACTACAAGATGAGCAAAAAATAAATAAATTGATATGGTCGACTTATCTGATGGTTCCTCATAGATATATAAATATGTTTTTTTCTAGAAAAAAACAATATTAATAACAATGCTTATTCCAAACCATGAGGTGGTGAGTGCCAGCCTCTAGGACTCATGCATAAGAAGAAAAAAATACATCGTGTTTTAGCAAAAACATCGAATAATAATTAAATAAAAATATGATTTAATTGATAATATTTGATCAATAAATTTGATTGACCCCGATAAAAACTAAGTTTTTGAACAGAACTTAGAGGCAAAAGGTCAATTACATTGGTAAATTACAGCGTAAAAATTATTCTGTAGACTGATGTATTTTGTAAATGTAAGTCGTTTTAATAATTTCCTAAAACGTCAAACTTCTAGTAAACATGAAGTTACCAGGGGAGCACTAACAGTTTATTATGTTAAAATGTTTCCATTAAAAGCTTTTCTGAAAGTAATATTCTCTCATTTCGTATTCATTTAAACCCTCGCTTGAGTTACATGAAATATAAAAAAGTGAATATTTGAAAAATTAAATTTTATTATAAAACATAATGACTAATTAAATAATCTGTGCTATATTTACGATTAAACGTAGAAGCAAAATATATTTAACATTATTTCTGACATATCCAAATGTTTGTATACAGACTGGATTTCCTCCTTTGAGAGTTATTAAGATATTAATTTGTTACACTAGAGAAAGAATTACAACTTTATTTTTACTATAATGTTTTCCCTCTCTGTTGCGAAAAATTAATTTTATTTCTAAAAATGTATTTTTATTTTTGTGACTTGGGTCTGAAAAGGGTAATTTTGTACATCACAACTTTAAAGACGGTACTTTTAAATAAATTTTGTGACGTTTAATAAACTGTTTTAGGTTTAACTAGGATGAATAAAAAAAAACACTACCTCATATATATATGTAAATCCACAAAAAAATTATAAATATATATATATATATATATATAAACAATTACGTCAATGCATTTATAATTTAATGTCATTAGCCCGCTTTATAAAAAAAGAATAACCCGCTAAGCTTCTTTTAGCTAGCTATCTCGCTAGGCTTGTCAGTAAGCGGGGATGAAGGGATGTGGAAGGGGATTATGAAAATAAACTCCCAGACCAATTAAGAAAATAATCTCTGTTGGATTTTTTTCTTGAAACTGGCGGAAAATAAACCCGCGCCGCCAGTTTCACAGTTGGTCGTCTAATTAACTGCGCCGCGGCGCCTGTAAACATTAGTGCTGTAAAAGTAAATTTGTGATGCACTGGTTTATTGATTGATTTACTTGAAAAGTGTCTTGCTGGTTCTTTGAGGAATGAATCGAAGCTTAGAAAAACGACATTCAATAGATTCCATAGAGGAAATCAGAAAGATAGATGGCAACTATTTTAAATATTACGAGGAGCGTTTGTTCACAAAATGTTACCCGCTATACGAGTAGTGCACGCGACACTGCATTGGTGCCCTGATTGTGGAGTTTTTTGATCATTTTTGTTACATGGAAGTTTAGATAATCAGTCTCTCACAATTATATAAAATCATATTAATTTGCAACCCCTGCTTTCACTTGTATTTAACATAAGAATTTGTTTAGTTTGCTACAAGTCAACGATTTCGTGGAATAAAACGAAATACAGTATTTTTATTATTATAATTAAATAGAGCTGTCAAAAACATATACGGCATACCAATAGAAACGCATGTCAAAGACATTTACAAACTTCCTGACATCCTCCTATTTTTGGTTATACCGTATTATGAGATCTGAAAAACGGTTCTTTAAATTGCAAATAAAAGTTCTCTCGCTAATATTAACCATACCTTTTATTGTGACGTCCACCAGTATAAAATGCGTCAGATTCAAAATATTCACGTAGGTACCTGAATCACGCACTATAAGATTTGGTTTAAGAGTCTCCGTTGTACCTTTGCCTGTAGTGATAACAATGGGCTATCGGAGTGCTATAGAATATTTAAAAAATGTCAACATGAATCTGAAAAAATAATATTTAAAGTGGTATGTGGAAGGTGAAATTATATATCAAGTTTTTTTTTAGAGATATATGAATAAAAAAGACCTCAAAATCCAATTAGAGAATAAAATGAACAATGGACAATATATAAATGATATAATTCTCAGTTACAATCTGTAGTTTGGTCAGCCACAGTAAGTTCCAATATATTGTCCAGTTTAGTGCTCAGTGATTCAACATAAAACGTTATGCTACTCTATTTGTTACTCTGTTTATACGACATTCAACAAGCACACCTCAAAGCATAATATCATCGTTTTATTGTGTCAACCTCCAACTGGATAAAAGCTCTTATGCTTTTCAAAAAGCAACACAATTAACAACTTCTAATGGTCGTGACAGAATATTTTTTATTTTATTACTTATTTTATACTCAATTTAGATATCAAAGCATTTTGATTTTTTTTATAAGATATTTTTTCTAAAAAGAATGCTGCCTAATTGAGACTGTAATTGCTATTTTCGTGCTTGCAACTATTTTCACGTTAAACCCTGATTTCAAATGGTTGTATTTAATGTTTCATATTTATAATCACTATCCCGGTCAAATGTCAAGATTATTAAAATTAATTACCCGAAGGTATTAAGATTACAAAGGTATAAAATTTCTTAAACGAGTATTTAATCGAAATTTATTGCAAAAGAGAAAAAAAACATTTTTGAGAAGAAGATAAGTCTAGACATTTACAGGGCTTATGAATTGTCTTTTAGCGGTTAAAGCGACCACTGGACACACTCAAGATTAAATTATTTAGTAATACTAAATGACGTAACTTACTATTATTACAACGTAGTTTTGTCTCAGGATCAGGGGTCTAAGGTTTGCACCCTGTTCAACCACAACTCATTTCTTATTTTCTAACACAGTTGTTTACGACTCAAAGAAAATGGTGCCAAAATTGAAATATTTGGGTAAATTTTAAGACGCAATTATTTTTTTTAATTAAAAAAAATACTTTAATTGTATATGGAAATAAAATCTTTTTCTGCTTTCTGGCGCTGTCCTTATTAACTGGTTAGGTAGGTTGTTGGGATCAACTCTTCTTGTTCTCAGGATGTATGCTCTTCGGTTCTGGGTGTCACTCTCATATAGGCCGTTTCTTGGCGGAATTTTGGTGCAATGAGTTATCCAGAAGTTCTTTGGTCGTGGACATTATCAGTAAGGAAGATCTACAGTCATTGCTTGATTTATCGTATGGTCTGGTGGTGTCCGTCTTATGTACCTGTACCATCTCTTTTGTTGGCCTTCCAGATTAATGATCATATGATCAGTTACACCCAAGCTATCACAGGCAGTAACTTTAAAGCAGCTTAGGCGAAAAAACCTTTAGTCAGCACCGATATTAAATATCAAAGGTACATAGATGTACATTTTTTTATAAATTTGACAAAACTGTTAAAATGTTTCTGATAACGACAAATAAAATGCACCCAAAAACGACACGTTCAAATAATGAAAAACGCGCTATAAAATAATATTTTTAAATACGATAAAAAACATATAAATTCATCACAATTGAAACAAAATAATATTTTATTTTGTATTGATAAAACACAACGTTATTTGATATATTATTAGAAAAAAGATTAAATAAGTACCTACATATAATTTTTTTGTACCAAATTAAAAAATAAATATACATTGAATGTAAAAGCTCTGAGCGTATATAGATAACAAAAAAATATTAACTTTATTTTTCAAAAAGGTGGACTAACAAAAATTCAATTTCAAAATAGACTCTTAAATAAAAAAAACATTATTGCATTAGCTTGAAGATGTCAAAGTAAGCGAGAAACCGCTATTTGATATGAAAATAATAATTTCAAACTAAATTATTTTTTATTTTTAAAATTTTAAAAGGTACATGTACATGAACATGAAATATCTGAGTAATACATAGTAGTATTTACATTCCATAATCCGTTAAACTACATATTTAAATTAAGCATATAAGTAAACATATTTTTATAGTGTACATAAACGGTGTTCTATGCTTCTTTGGGTGCAAACATGGGTATTTATATTATTTTACAAAAACATACATTCAACAATGATTGAATTTCATAAAAAAATACGTCATAATTATTATAATAGTATTATGGTTTTATGAGGATAATGTAGCCACCATACTGGCCCATAGACAAGTAACAGAGTGACTATGTATAGTACAAATTGTAGCATTATATTTATTCATATAATCTATTACAAAATAACAAAACATCCAGAATAAATAAGTTTACTTGAATTCCTAACAATTTCATAATAATTATTAATAAACGAACGCTTTTCTCATCCCCGGTTTTAACCGTTCTTACGTTTATCACTTTAAATTCACAAAATTTACCATCATTAAGGCCTTTGATTTCAGAAAGATAAGGGCTCAAGGGCAATTGCTTTTGATATTTGAATAAGTAGCCAAGGATTCGGGATTTTTAAGTACTTTAATCTTATATGGAAAAACCTTATTCCATCTCCTAGGGAAATGATGTTAGATCTTAAAATTTTAGCGGTAAAGATAAAAATACACATATTCACATTTCCACTTAACAAATTAATGTAAAGTACTTTGCTTGTTATTTTACTCAAAAGTGAATGATTTTTTTAAAATACGGAAATTTTTAAAAAAGATTTCTAAAAAAAAACATTACCCTTTTTAAAAAAAACTGACCAATAAAAGTCAAAATCACTGAAGACATGGTAATTAATACAGCGCATGAATAACTTTTTTGTCTAAATCAATTGTTTTTTTGTTGAAAGCCCTTGGTTTTTATTGTCGATAAGAATTTTTTATGCATGGAAAAAATAATGCAAGAAACACTTACAAAATCGTCAAATTTTGCACTGAGTCATAATTATTACCGAGTTTATTACAATTACCTTCTCAGAGGATTTTTAAAATGAAAAAATATTATATTCTTTTGATAGTTAAAATATTTTAGTATAAGGCTTTATTTTTCCTTAAAAGGCTTGTATCGCGAACAACGCGGTTATAAAAATACTAGTCTGTAGGTATAACGTACTTTTCAAATTACAAATTTTCATCTCGCAATATCAGTTAGGAAATTTAAGTACGTTATTGCTACACAAAATATAAGATGAGAAAACAACATTCGCATATTGATGAGATACGCATATTATTATTACCTACGGGTTTACAAATTATTAGGTAAGAAAAGATAATGAGAAATAAAAGCAGCCATAAAATAAATCAAATAAAATAACCCTTTAAACATTATTATTTACCATGAAAACATCTGCAAATAACGCAAAAAGTAGTCAAAACACAAAGAGAAAAAGCATGCAAATGAAAATAAATCAATATTTAACCTTGCAAAGTGAAACCAAATAAGGATGCCTACGCCAACATATCTACATATTACAGCATGGTCATCATGTGAGCGTTAGCACCCTTATCTGGTGACTACTATAATGGATCAATAAATTAAGACAATATTTGTTATTTGTAGAAAAATACTGAATTTCACCAGATTTGATCAAAAATACACCTTTTTTAAGATATGTGCTGATAAAAATATCCGTGGGATTATTTTTAACATCCAGGTAATTTATATGTCAATGAGCATATTTCTATGTGGAAGAAATTCTCTTACTTAAGTTTTTCGATGATTTGCAATTTCGATAATAGTTTAAATGTTAATGTTAACATAGTGGTTTTTCTAAATATTTATATTTTAAAGGAGCTATTGCAGAGCGGAAAAGACGGTCTCGTGCCAACATTGGATCCGCGTGAATGATTTATTCCCTATAGGTTTCAAACGATATTCCCAGCCGTTATTTGCGGCTTTGAAATCGGCGCTGTAAAAAGTATTAAGCCCCGCATGATTCAGCATCAAAGGAATTCATAGGAAAATCGATGAATGAAAAAAACATATGCAGAAACAGTTGCGCATTCATGAATACTCAAATAGCCAGAAACAGAATTTTGAGGTTTTCTTTTGAAAAAGGTAGCGGTGTTGAGAATCCCAATATTTTATTATTAATGGCTTTATGATATTTCCGAAGGCAATATTTCATGTACTTCATGTTTTTATAACTCCTGTATAATTTAAGATACAGCATATATTTATAAATATAAGGTAAATAAAATCCGTTCGTCAAAGAATTATTGTAAAAGTTTTATTAGTCGGAAATTTGTTGTTTTTATTTTTCTAAATATAGAATTTTCATCAAAAAAAAGGATGAAAATATAAATATTTGTTATAACTCAGTATTTTTTTAACCGTTCAATAAAAACTCAGGTAAATGTTGAAGTTAAGTACCATTATTTAAACCATATTTAAACCATCTCCTTCGACAAAAATACAAAACGTATACATTTTTATTTATTTTTTTTTATTTTTTTTATTTATTATGTACATACAATATTACATTTTAGTTATTTTAAGACATTTTTGACATTTTTTTTTTTTTACAGGACTCACCAAGCCAATGAATATGGCTTGTCGGTAAAGATCCTTTACAATTAATCATATGATAGTCCCACATGGTTTTATAATAATAATTACTACTAACTTAGATATAAGGAGCGAAAAAAAAAAGTACATGTAATTGATGCTTTCAAAAAAAAAAAAAATATTTAGAAGATGTAAAAAAAAAAGCAAAAAAAATAAGTGAATGATCACGCAATTTTAAGATAAAAAATAAATAAATACAGAACCGGAGTACCAAAATTTTAAACATAAGTGTTGACATATTTAATGGGCACAAAGCATTTTATTAAAAACATTATTTATTAACATATCCATATCTATATCTATATCTATATCTATATCTATATCTATATCTATATCTATATCTATATCTATATCTATATCTATATCTATATCTATATCTATATCTATATCTATATCTATATCTATATCTATATCTATATCTATATCTATATCTATATCTATATCTATATCTATATCTATATCTATATCTATATCTATATCTATATCTATATCTATATCTATATCTATATCTATATCTATATCTATATCTATATCTATATCTATATCTATATCTATATCTATATCTATATCTATATCTATATCTATATCTATATCTATATCTATATCTATATCTATATCTATATCTATATCTATATCTATATCTATATCTATATCTATATCTATATCTATATCTATATCTATATCTATATCTATATCTATATCTATATCTATATCTATATCTATATCTATATCTATATCTATATCTATATCTATATCTATATCTATATATATATCTACATCCATATCCATATCTATATGTAAGTCTATATCTATATATCATCCTCATCCATATCCATACATATTTATACCCGTACATGCACACATACATATCCATACATACATATATACACATATATACACATACATACATACATACATACATACATACATGTGAACATACATATACACACATAAACATCCATGAAAATATTACTTAGTTACTTAATATTCATTTTTTTAATATATAAACTCCTGATCGAATAGCCAGTCTATTATTTTGCCCTTGTCACTTTTGGTAGTGCCATTTCTCAGATTGTTTGGTAACAAATTGAACATAACTGGAACCACATATTTTAAAGTTCTTGTCCCATATTTGTTTCTTGTCTTTGGAATCACCAAACCATCATTTTGTGTAAATCTTGTGTTATAATTATGTTCCAATAAATTTTTGAATTCATCACTTTTTCTTTGTTCCAAAATGATACAGAGCCACAGAATTCCTCGAACCGGCAGCGCCTTAATAGATTTATATAATACACATTTGTTACTCCTTATTTTGTAAATATCATTAGAGACTATTTTTTTAACGATGGAACTCTGTAAACTCTGTATCATTTTTATGTTTGTGATTGTTGAGTGACCCCATGCTTTGATACCATATCTTAGAATAGCCTCCACCAAGGAAAAATAAATAATTCTGAGTGTACTTTTAGGCAGAATAAACGATAACTTATAAAAAGTACTAACTAGAGTCCGCAATCGATCACAAAGGTTAGATATTTGACAATTCCATTTAAAATTTACATCTATATATATTCCTAAATATTTATATTGACTTTCAAATTGAATAATATCGCAGTTACAGTGTAGTGGAATTTTATTATGTAGACAGTCAACATTATGGGCAATGAAATTTTGAAGTATGTATTTTTTAGCATGAGGTGATTTGATATACAAACATTTTGTTTTTTTTGTATTAATAATGAGACCAAAATCATGTGCCCAATTCAAAAGTTTATTAAAATCGTTTTGCATTTTTTCTTGCATTTCTAGTGGATTTTTCCCCGAAATCACAAGTGCCGTATCGTCTGCAAAGATAAATTTTTTAACATTCCGAAACAATTTTTTTATAAATGACACATAAATTATGTATAATTTTGGGCCTAAAATCGATCCCTGAGGTACTCCGGATAAATATTCCTTGTCTGAACTTAAAATGTTTTTAATTTTGACGCTCATTTTTCTCCCCGATAAATAATTTTGAAAAAAAGAATGCAGTGTTCCCCTTATCCCAATTGACTCTAATATTTCTAATAATTTTGTGTGACATAAAGTGTCGAATGCTTTTGAAAAATCTATAAATAAAACCAAGATGTGCTGTAAGCCATTCAATTCATTATTTATGTAATCTGCGAATTTCTGTAATAGATCGTCGCAACTTTTTTTTTTCTGAAATCCGAATTGACAAGGATCAATAATATTGAACTTCTCCAAATATTGATCCAAATTAATACACACATATTTTTCTAATATTTTTTCGATCGCAGGCAATAAAGATATCGGTCTATAATTATTTACATTAGAATGATCTCCCCCTTTGTAAATAGGTCGCACTATACTGTGCTTGAACACTTCTGGAACCAGTACTCAAAATAAGGTTGATAAGTTGCGTAATCACAGGGCTCAAAATTGAAACATATTTTTTAATATCATACATTCTTATATTGTCTATACCCGTAGTTCTCGAATTTTTCATTGTCCCAATAATTTTAGTAATTTGCGAGGTTTTGGCACGAGGTAAATACATCGAGTGAAGTCTTGATTTAAATGTTGATACATTTGTTTTGATGTTGCATTTGTGAAGTAATTTATTTACTCCTTCTTGAAAAAAAGTAACGAATTTTTCTGCTGTATCTTCTATAGATTCCGTTTTCAAAAAGTATTTTTCCAATATTTCGTCACAATCGGCTTTTTCTTTTCTTCCCATCACCTTATTGATTTGGATCCATGTCGCCTTGATGTTATTTCCGCAGCCGTGAAATTTCTCATTATAGTATGTTTTCTTGGCCCGTATAATACATTTATTTAATTTATTTCTGTATTGTTTATATTCAGTACCAAAAGATATATTTTTAGGCGAACTTTTGCATCTTCTCCATAAAGAGTCTCTTATTTTAATTTTTTCTAAAAGATGATTACTAATCCATATCTTTCTGGAACAATGCTTGATGTTGTTTTCTTCCGAACGCACCATTTTACTATTTTCATACACTGTATTAAAATTAATTAAAATTTTGTTATAAAGAGTGATAGGATCTGTTTCTACCGTTAGGATGTTCCAATTTATTTTTTGAATATTAGTATCAATAAGTTTGTCAGATAAAAATGATGATGTTTTTTTCCTTGCGATGTGTACGGTTTTTTTTAATGGGATGAAAACAGCTGTCATGTAGTGGTCTGCTATAGAGCTTTCATGAACACATGCCCTCAATACCATGCTCTCTTTGTCACGAATATAAATGTGGTCCAGGCACGAGCAGACGGTCCTCTGCTGCACAATTGCTTCCCTCGTTACGTCTTTAATACATCTTATTAATCCAAATGAAGCCACCATGTTTTCGTATTTTTGTACGGTACCATTGTTTTGTTCCAAAAGGTTTATATTGATGTCTCCGAGCCATATAATAGAGTCCTTCTCGTCGATTTTCCTGAGTAGTTTTTCTATTTCACAGATAAAAATAAACTTACTTTTATTTGGTGGTCGGTAGATTGAGAAGAGATGAATTTTTTTACCACTTTTTAATGATAAAACTCCATATATACATTCACACACTTCCCCAATATTTTGGATTTTTTTTTCTTGAAAACCGATATTATCTTTTATGAAAAGTACAATACCACCACCTGATTTGTTTTCTCGGCAGTAATAAAACATATTATAACCCTCTATCTTGTATAATTGTAATTGTCTTTCGTCTTTGACTGCCGTTTCACATATTGTTAAAATATCGATATTTTCGAGCGATGTATTTAGTGTTAGAATCAGCTCATCCCAATGTTTAGTGAGTGACCGTATGTTTAATTGTAAACAAACAAGTTTCTCGCTTGTTATTTCCCTTTTTATCCATTCGTCGATATTGATAGTTCGCTCATAATCTATATTATATGTTTCATAATCAATATAATCACAATCCAGATTTACCATTTTAGCAATCAAAATATTGTATCCTCGCTCTGGCTATATAATCCATTCGTTTTCTTACAGGGCAATCTAAACTGAGTGCCGAATGATCATTTGAACCATCAGCACAATTTACACATTTTGGCGAGGTGTCCGTATTTTGCCTTTTCTTGCAGTCTTGCATTTTGTGTTCCTCGGTGCAATATGCGCATGTCAGTTTCCTGTCACAGAAACGTTTAGTGTGTCCATAAAATAGGCAGTTAGTACATCGGATCAGTGGCGACTCGTCATTTACAATTATTTTTTGGTATCCGATATTCACTTTTTCGGCGGAGATTAGCTCTTTCCAAATTGTAGGCGTAGTTTCCGCCACAATATGACATAAGTGTTCGTTTTTTACCCGTTTTCTGTATTTAATTTTAATGTCTTTTTCACCGATATTTTTCAATTGTTTGTTTTGTTTTTTAAGTGACATTAAAAGTTCTTCTTCTTTAATTTCATTCAACACATATTTAAAAATAACAAGTGGCTTCCTGATAACGGCTTCTTCCGCTTTAAGTCCGCCGCTCGATGATCTGTTAATGGCATTCTTCAGTAAGTCTTTTTCTTACATATACATACATAGGTCAATGGTTACATATAACGTTATGAAACAGGTCCATGTTTCCTTGTTTCAAATATTGTTTATAAAAACTGTAGTTTGTTTTAGAAACAATAAATAATTAGCAATCTAATGATTTACACAAATACTTGAATTTTGCTGCTATTTTTAACTGGTTGTTAATAATTATTAGAATATGACTTAATTCAAGGGTACTTTCTGCAGACTTGTAGCCGAAATTACCTTAAGAGGACTTGAAAACGAATAGTTGATATTTTTTTCCAATGATGGTGTCAAATACAATATACTGAAAAATATTTATAAGCCCTGAAAATAATAAACACCTTTTTTACAATGAAAATCAAATAAAAGGTATTATGAAGAAGTTAAGGATTTTTTTTAATGGTTGATAAAATACTTTAAAATATTACATTTTTATTCAGGTAGCATTGAGAAAAACGCATGCAAACTGCTTTAACATCAAGTACCTACTTTCTTTTTAAGCCATTGTTAAATGTTAACACTCAATAAACAAATGGGGTTCTTTTTCAATAAAGAATTTGACTTTCGTAAAATGGTTGCGTATCATACTGCCTGGGCAAAAATTCTTTTTTTATAATAATTTTGACATGTTACAGAGTTACTGACTTATGTTAATGTTTTCAATAAGGTAAAGAAGTAATTTAATTGGTCTTTATTTTTACATACAAAAAAAAAATTGTATCAGTCCCCTGGTTAAGGAGCCTTATATATTTTAAACAATTATATGTTTCACAAATAATGCGAAGCGTAATTTAAAATTTAATTTTGACAATTGTTAAATTTCAATCGAAATTGATAAAACGGGTTGCAACACTTTTTAATGCATTGTATTTTGTAAATTTTAACAAACACGTAAAAAGTTATTAATTGAAACATTCTTTGAATCATCTGGCCCTAAGTCGTAATATTTTTACGGAAAGAACATTCGCAAGCACGTTTGTGTTATTACGTAAACTTGTAATTAAATCAGAGCTTAATATTCGGAACCGGATTATGGTTCTGTAGAACTATTGTGGACTCGCGGGCCAAAGGTTTGAGTTTTAAGTCTCCTACTACAACTCAATATCCATTTTTCCAGCTTATTTACAATTTTTAGGAAATGGTCTGATAATTGAAATATTTGAGTAAATAATAAAAACTCACGTTTTTCTCTTTTTTCATCACCATATTACCTTTCCTCGTCTAATTATGGATAAGTCACTGCAGTACATCAACTGCAGCGTATCTTATTGATTATTGTTACACGAAGGTAAGATAATCAGGTGCCAGTCCAGGGACTATGAAATTTTTTAGTGTATTGAATAACTATTTCATGTCAACTATGTTTGTAATTGAACTCAAGACCTCTTGCATGGTAGACAAACATGCTTTTTACAATATATTCTATTGATCAATTGATTGCTCGGAGTTGATAGAAGTGAATTAAAGTTGAAATCCTTTCAGTCGAGAGCGATTATTCATGATTCAAGTAGTATCCAGTGATCCAAACGCGAGCGCTTTGTACCTACAGTCAGCCGCTCATCCATTAAAATAACGCCTTCATTTTCTAAAACATTACCGGGGTAATAAAAGAGTTTATATCCAGCTTTGGGTTAAGCTCCAGTTCGTGCTTTCTCGTAGTTTGCCTAAAGTCGCATTGTTAGAGAAATAAGCTCCTTTGAACGTCGCCGTTGCCGCTAAACGTTAGGCCACTCAGTGTTGATGGCACTGCAGATATTTACCTACAAAAAGTACTAAGTTAAAGCTCGTAAAAGTTTAAGTACTGAGAATATTTTAATTCTTTCCACGCTGGCGGTTCGCGGGGAGCGTTTGACCCATTTACCTTCAAGTGGCACATTGTGTCATTTTCAAAGTACCATGTCACTAGTTTAACAACCCCGATGGTTAGATTTTGACACTTTTGTTATGGTTCAACCATAGTTAAAAACGGATCTAGAGTGACAAAAATGATCTAAAATTATTATTTATGAATAAAATAAAAAGAGAGCACTGTTTTTAAAAATTGAATATGGACCAACAAAACAGTTTTAAAAAAGGCAATACTAAATTCGTCCACGTAAATTTGGCGAATAGTCATTTTATATAGCGATATAAACACTTACTGTAAACTAATTTTTATTAATTGTTTTTAACAATAATTTGTTAATACCATTTTTATTATACGTATAAGTATATGTAAATGTGTATATTTTTTTGTTTAAATTCTTTACAATTTATTTACAATTTGCTTTTTAATGCAATTATTTTTTTTAAATCCATTTTTTTTCTTTTTTACTATGTAAAGTTTCACTTTTTATTTTGCATAGCAGTATGCTTTTTATTGTTTCTACAAATATACAAAAAAAGCATTGTTTATCTTTTAAATTATTACTTACTATGTTTGTACTTACCTGAATATTTTTTGTAAATGCCCCTTGGGCGTATTGTAAAATTAAATTAAATAAATGTAAAAATGAGTGTAAACATAGAAATGTAATAAATCGAAAAAAAAAGTTGCGTGTTTTTTTGAATTTCTTATAAAACAAATTCTCAAGTGTCATTGTACAGTGGGTTACTAAATTAACAGAAACAGTACCAATGTTTTGTGATTTTAATATTTATACAGTCTCTACTTCTAAACAACTTTGTTCGAATCGTTATTTTTGTTATTTTTGCTGCTGATATCATCACTGACAATTTTAAAAAGTGGCAATACCAAAAAAGCGTATTAAATGTTAAAATTTTGAGGTTATTTTCTCGTGGATATCATTTTTATGAAAGCGACCGTTCGAGGGTATTGTAAAAAAAATATGTATAAATTATTTTAACGAGTTTTAACAGCTCAACTTTATCAAACCGTAAGAAATAATTAACTATCTACCAATTTCGTTACGTTTTATGTTCATATCTTATTTCAATTAATCGTTTTGCCGTTTTGACTCCAGTATTGTGTTTTTTAGTATTGTCAGATCTTTAGACACCTCCCCAAGTAAGTTTTTGGAAGTGAAGATAATATTCTTAAACAATAAGTATTTTCAAAAAGAAAAAACAGCTAATTCAAAAGTTTTAAAGTCCGTAATTAACAGTATAAGGAAAAAATCTATTAAAACCTGCCCTTTGAAGTGGATCGTGTTGAAAAATGTGGTAGAAAATGAATCACCACACCTCGTACTGACTGCAAAAAAAGAGACTTATATCTCCGAATCCAGAAAAAAAGTATGGCTCGTCTAACTTTGATGATCAACAAAAAAGGCATCGAGGTCTTCCAAAGGACAGTCTAGGATTTATTAACATTTTATACGATAATTAAAAAAATATTTTTTTTTATTAAATTGAAAACATATTTTACATAATTTTATATAATATTGCCAAGGAGTTAAAAAAAACTCATTTAAGGACATGCAGATAACAATATTTATTTAAATACGTTTTTATATTTTGAACTATAACATTATTTACAAAAGCAGAATAAAAATTATGATACACTTCAAATTAAAAGGGTATAAAAATATTTTAAAATAACAAAATAAACATAATACTAAGTATGAAAATAAATTCAAAATGATGTTTACATTAAACAATCTGGTAAAGAAAAATTAAAAAATATAAAGTGTTTAAAAATTACATGTATGTATATATACAAACTGAACTAGTACGAGAGTGCAAATGTTAAAAATTACAAGAATAAAAAAAAGTTTTTCTTAAATTAACAAAATATGCGCACCCAATACAGGTTAAAAAAATATCAACAATGTATGAAAACTACATGTACATAATACAAGATTAAAAAACACAAATAACATTTCAATAGTATTAAAAATTACATTTACTAGCAAAAACGGTAAAATATTAAAAGTTATATGTTCAAGAGTCAGTTATCTCGAAATAGGAAAGCATGCTAAAAGGCATGATTTTTGTTTCAAAATAAATGTCCCTTACATGAGTATCATACGGTAGGTGAATCACATATCTGATCGCTCTATTCTGAATAACCTGCACCTCAGAGATTTTGCTCTTAGTTGCAAAACCCCAAACACAGCAAAGGTATGATAAATGTGAATGTCCCATAGAAAAAAAAGTTGCTCGAAGCAGCGAAACTGGAAGCATTCTCTGAAATCTGTACAGTATTCCAGCTACAGGGACAATCTTTTCCTTAATTTAATTATAATTAAACTAAAGAAATAAACTGAAATTAAGAACATAAAAATATCCTTAAAGTTTTCCAATAAAAGGTACATGTTAATAAAAAATAATAACTTTGCCTAAAATCATTAACATCTTTGTTTTAAGAATACTAAAGTGTGACAAGAACGCATTTTTCAGAGTTGTCCCTATTAATTTGGCAACCCACTGTATGTAAATGTACCTATAAATTTTAAGTCAAAACGTGGAGTATCAAATGGTGAAGATAAATTTTTTGTTTGAATGACTGTTAGCTAATATTTGTATGAAACATGTATATCTACCGGTTTCGAGACGTACCCCCGTCTTCCCCGGGCATTATTTACACTAACATGCAAATCTCGCTATACACCTTCAACATGGTTACTGCACAAAAATAAAAAAAACCAACGTGCCATTAAGACACTTATATTAGAAGCTGACACCAACGTGCACTGATTAAAATTGGTAAATAGTGGGATTTGGATGTTAATGAATTTAATATAGTAACGAAGAGACCGGTACGTTTCGAAACCGGTAATCAGTTATAAACAAAGATTTATTTACATTTATTGAAATGTTTGACGTCAAAGTCAATGCTTTCAGTATTATTATTTTTGTTTGCTTTATGATGAAAATTACAAAAGTGTAGTAAGTAGTGAAGCAAGGAAAAATGTGTTAAATACTTTTCAAAATGGCTTTTTCAGTATATAAAAAACATGGATGTAGATTTACTGCAAAAACCTTTCCCCTTTGATGATACAAGAATAAATAAACACAATACGCACAACTTTCATCTCGTTTCCGAGGCTCCTTTGAGGTGTAAATATTCAATCATTTCACAGTTGTATCAACACATTTTAACATAAAAAGCATAGTACGGAAACGAGAACACAATATAATATTTTTGGTTGGCAAGGTTATGAGTTTACGTATTTTCTAAAGAATTTGTAATACAGTTGATTGAATGCTGACTTAAGTTGAATTACATACAATATTACCAAATCAATTGTCGATGATTGCTGAGCGAAATTTCTTTCAGGGATGCTAAATTTCAGAAAGATTGAAAAGACATTGAGCATTAAATACAATTTTCGCCAGGAAATTATGAACATAACTTTATCGACGTAATTTAATTTCGATAAAAATTTTTGAACTTTGTATTTTTGCTCAAAAACCTAGAAAGGTATTATTATTTTTTTTAAATTTATTTATTTAATACTTTAGAACAGGGTTTACAAAATACACTTATTTAAACTGACATGATAAAAAACTTTAGTTACCTCTCTAAGTCTATGGACTTCAATGAGATTTTTTTTTTTAAAACACATTTGTTATACACACATAAAAAAATGCAACGTTAATAATTATAAAACCAAGTATATCACGTTAAGTAAAGGTAACAGATCATCACCTGAATCCCATCTCAATCTGAAATAAAAAAACTAATTTAAAGTTTATTTTTGAAGCACTAACTTTGTGGTTATTTAAATTATTTTTAAAAAAGTCGATTGTTCATGCCAGATTTAAAAACAAGTTGAGTACCTACATCAAATATCTGGGAATAATTTTTGACAGAAATCTACGGTGAAAGGTTTAGGTCCAATTGCTGGTTCCTAGATTAAGAAAGCTGTGTCATGTATTTTAACATCGTGGATATTGGCACTCTCAGAACTGTATATTTTTCCTTTTTCCAGTCAGTGGCAACCCATGGTATAGTGGGCTGAAGCGGTTGTCCTGCGTCTATCATAAACTTCCTAATAAATGTACAAAAAAAAAAATGCTTTTCAATGTCCCCCCACTTTCCCATCTGAGACATTGTTCCAATTCATTAAGGCACTGGACATTAGACAATTTTTTAATGAGATTCTAGGTAGGCTAGGAGCCGGCACGTCTCGAAACTGGTATACATAAAAGTCGGTAAGTGGTAACATACTTATATTTACTAACATTGATTAAAATATTTGACAAAAAGGTTATTGCATTGAACATTAATAATTAAATTTTGGCTTGTTTTACAAAATACGACATCATTTAAAAAAAAATGAGATAGATATAACAAGTCTTGTATTATATTATGTAGTCTCATGTCACATCAAAGTCGCAAAAGAGTTTTATATACATATATAATGTAAAATTAAAAGGATTTATAGTTTTAAAAAATCTGTCTCATTTTTTTTTTCTAATTACTCATCTTCATGGTTATTAAAAAGATTTGATTCACTAGGCGCCGATAATCCAAGTCGATTTCTCGAACATCTCAAATTGCAATCGTGTCCCGAGGGAGCTATTGAGGGTAGCCAAACGGTGTCAGACTTAAGCCATTAGCGGACCAAATTAGTTTCAAACTAGTTTTAGATGAGTGCCCTCTATAGTAACGGTTCATTAATTGGAGTTTCAAGAGTGATGCACCAAAATTTGAATTCACGTTTTTAAAACTCTTTCTCTATATTCTCATTTTTTGTATTTTCGAGTACTCTGTGTACGACGGATGAAGAACTGAGTTATCATAATCATCATTTCATGTCCATTCCCTAGTTGGATCATATGGTGTCAACAACGAGCCTCCAGGTATCTCCTCTTAAGTCAAGTTCACGTCCCGTAGTTCTGACATAAACTGCCAACGAACAGTAAGTACGTCCGGGACGTAGAGAACTCGATGCCTTGGCTCTTAGAAGGCTTCCACAGTATATGGTCCAGCCAGCCGTATCGCTTTTGTTTGACGATAGTTTAACCTGAGTACGCTTCGTCCATTCTTTTATAAAATCATTCCTTACAAAGTCAAATAACCGCACATCCAAGTTTCTTCTGAGACACCTATTCTCAAAACCCAGTATTTTGTTGTTTTAGGCCCAAGTGAGGTACCACAATTTGCATCCACAGAGAATAATAGGTGTTATGCAGGCGTTATAAAGGCGGCATTTAGTTTTCATTAAACAAATATAGTGTGCATTTAGAAAGAATAGAATACGTGTGTGAAATAGAACCAAAACCCCAGACAGGTGCTTTCGAATTGATAACTGTTCTCAGGTAGAAATCCTTACAAGGGAAATCAAGTGAAGATTAGTTCGCCTCGTTGTTCAGTAGTCGAAGCATTCGCCTACTATTCTTAAAGTCCTGGGCTCGATTCTTGGCAGAGTGGATGTAAAATATTGATCTGAAACATTCGAACTTTATATTTCATCGTTTCTGGACTGATACCTAAAGCTTACGACTAACCACCTTACTTTCATGTGACAGATGCTCTAATAACGCTACATTTAATTTTCAACTGTTTGCAACACTTCCATATGGACCACTGGGTCCTGAAAGGGGAACAATAATGATGACGCTTTGGGTACGTATTCAGGATGATAATCCATAGATCTGTGAATGAAATAGAACCAGCAACGTGGACGAGTGTTCTGACATGGAAAAAAACTACGCGTGGGGATTTTATGAATGGCGCATTACTTTCGCGCTGAAGGTCTCATGTTTGATCTTGGAAAACCGCGACAAAATGTTTGTTTAGAAAGTGGACATTTTTTGTTCCTGGAATAGCGGATAAAGCATAAGATTGATCACCCTACCTTTATGTAAAGATGATCGTGATGCTTAACGAATGAGGTTGTTTAAATTTTCAGATATATGATAAGTAGTATACTCTGCATGTGGTTAACTAATGCAGTGCTCTACTCGTCATCAGGTAAAAAACGTATGATTATGACATAAAATTGCAATGGCCAAAAGGCTTGGTTAAACATGGAAGTTATACATTATCAAGAATAGGGGTAACTAAAAAAATACTTAGATATTGTGAGTCTGTGAAGTAACATGAGTCTACATAGGACACAAGACTATAATATATATCTAATTTTTAAAAATTATGAAGTTGTAGATCTTAATTTTCAAATTTACATTTTCACACCGGATTTGGAACGCAAAATTTGTATAAATATGCAGAGTTTTCATACCAAAAATATTTATACTTGCTATGCAAAGAATAATTAAATGAATAAAAGTGATGCCAGTACATCAATAAATCTGTTTAACTGTATAAGAAAGAGAACAAAATAAAACTAATAATAAAGAAGACAGAGACGCTGTTCTGTGGCCAATGTTCGTGTGAAAGAGACAAAAGCATCCGGAAAGCACGATAGATACATGTATTATGCATAATACAACGAAAACATCAGACTTGTGTGTTTTTATCATACGTTTAAACGAATGAAAAAAACAATGACAGGCGGCGTAGCGAAGTTGGTTAAACGGCCAACTGTGAAACTGGCGTCCAGGGTTCAAATCCCGCCAGTTGCAAGAAAAAAATCGAACAAAGATTTTTCTCAGTTGGT
Organism: Micrasema longulum; assembly: GCF_059751315.1. Lineage (NCBI taxonomy): Eukaryota > Metazoa > Arthropoda > Insecta > Trichoptera > Brachycentridae > Micrasema > Micrasema longulum. The sequence continues at coordinate 514,316 of NW_028278282.1, forward strand.
CTAGGTGGTCTAGTTTTAAAATCTTTACTTAAGGAGTTGTATCTTTTTAAAACTATAATGATTTATCAGTTGGTTATTGGCAGTGGACGGGAGTGCACCCTAGTTAAATGTTCGGCGTATTGATGATTTATTAATGATAATTTATTTTGCTATAACTGGCCAAAATTAAATTATTATTTTTATAAATAATAGAAACGAAATAGTATGTGTTGATGTTTTTGTTTTCTCAATATCTGTACTTTAGAATATTCCATGTAACACGACGTTATAACACAGCAGCCAAAATAATTTTTAGCATTGCCTTTTTAGAGTAAAGGGACAAAATACTAGTAAAGTTATGAAAAAATGTTTCGAAAATATCAATAATAATTTACAATTTGTGCCAATTTTTTTCTTTAAATAGTTATTAGTACGATCATAGTAAAAAGTTATTTTGTCTTTGAAAGTCAAGACTAAAATCGGATGGTAGACGGAAGTGCGCGCTTCTGGATATAGGAAGGCTTTCTCTTCTTATTGAGGGAGTTTTCGTTGAAAGCTCAGCTGTAGAACATTAACAAGCGTTTGAAGAGACAGGAAGAAAGTTCGCAAATTCCGTAAATGAACATATATGGGAAAACTTGTTCAATTAAACTTCTTCAAAAAGTGAAACTTATGTAACATCCATTAAAAAATATCTTCACATTATTGAAAAAACCAAAAAAAAATAAATTTTTCTTTTACCTTTACTTAATTCAAGATCGTTAGAAATAAAGGAGGATGGGCACCAGAGTGTGAAACCTGGTACTGGCACCAATCAAAATGAATGATATATCGTTAGAAAGGTATTTTTGTGTTAAATAAGAATAAACATAACGCTATTCCCGATTCACTGACCGATCGGAGTAATCCTACATTGAAAAAATATTAATTTGGGTATATTATGCCCGATTCTCTATTTTCTTGTAAAAAACTCTGTATCTTCTGAAGAGGATATTTCAAAACGGACAAATTATACGGGTTTGTCGTCATAGTATATTTTGTTAACTTAAAAGTATTTATTCAACGATGTATGACTTATTTTGATTAGACATGGGTACCAAAACGCCCATCATCATTTAAAAAGATTTTTCAACATTTTATAATTTCTGAAAAGAAGAAAATGAAAATGTACGAGTATTCAACCTTTTTGATAAAGTTAATACATTTTTTTTCCATCCTGGATCAATTAACGAAAAAAATCCTTGTTTTGATTTTTGTAGTCTTTGCATCGAAGACAACACATTGACAAAGTCCAAAATTTGTACATATTAATTTTTTACAAAAAGTTGGTAGGTGTTTTTTAAAAAGATATATTTTTTTTGAAAATACTAAAATTGCACAATGAAACCACAAAAGATAGTAAATAAAATAAAAACTGTGGGTATATATGTATGTTTCTTTTCATGAAGTCAATATTTTTTGTTATATTTTATCGCTTGGATAACATATGTATACTCTTCTTTACGTATGCGATTTATGTCACCTTACTTTGGCCTAAAACAGCAAAATATCGGGTTTTAAGAAGAAATTGAAAAAAAAGAGAATGGATAGAGAAACTTACATTAACAATTGCACATAAATGGAGGTAATGCGGTTGGCCAGGCCATATACTGCGGATGGCTTCTAAAAGGGTTAAAAAGAAACGGCGCCTCACTTTTTTTCGTTCAAACGTATTTCCGTCGTTTCTTTTATGAGACTAGTGCAGTGTTTTTTTGACACACTAAAAATTAACTATTGGCATGTCTTTCTTTTTGCTTTTTTGATAAACTGTGTCTAATCGGAGCTAGAACCATCCAAAAACCCAAAAATGCACGCAATTTTATCTGCCGTCTTCTACGTTTAAATGCTCTTCTTAATGCTTGGCAATCGCGATGGGAATCTTCCTCTTCAGGGAGGGTTACCTTTCTTTTTTTTCCTTCGATCCGTCAGCGCCTAGAATCTTCTTGGGTTATCCCCGATCACTGGACTACGCAGTTTTTATCAGGTTATGGTAAATTTAATCAAAAATTATTTGTTTTTAATATTGTTGACTCTCCTTCGTGCTGCTGCGGATATCCTAACCAATCTTCTGAACACATCCTGTGGTCTTGTCCCTTTCCCCTTCTCTATGATTACCGAATGGAGCTTCTCGCTACTATCCGTGGCCCTGTTATAGGTCCTGTCGGATATACAGATCTGGTGGCTTCTAAAAAGAATTTCAAGGCTTTTAAAAAGTTTTGTAATCATTTCGGCGAATTGATCATGTCCAATCAATTTAATCCCAGTCAGTGAAGAATTCACTTCCCTCTCTTCTCAATCCAATAAAGTACATATTATGTACTTCTGGATTACTTTCTTTCAGCACAAAGATGCTAAGGCTACCAGATTTCAGAGAGCTCCTTCGGGCAGCTTTTCTCGTTTGACAACGAGCAAATTTTCCGTGTATGTGGGCACCGCCAAGGAGACTTATGTCCTCAGATGCGGTGTGCGGTATGTGGTGGGTAAGCTGCCGTCTTCTACGTACGGTATTCAAATATGATAAATAATTTGGAAAACGATAACGACACAGAAAGTTTTATTCTGACATTTTATTTTTAAAAAAATATCAAATCGGTTTAGTTTCGGGATACGGAAAACAGGACAGCAAAACGTAGATTTTGTCGATTTTAGTTTGGCAAAATTAGTTCAACGAGCAGTTGTCTTTTTCGCACAGTATCGGAGAGACATTTGGAAGATAAAAGAACATTTTTCAAAAACCTATTTCTATAACCTAAACCTAAGTTTGTAAATCGCCGTTCTTTAATATCGCACCATTACATTTAGTAAATAAACAGTAGATAATGAACACTCATAATGTAGGTATTTCTGATAAAAAATATACTAAAATGTTTTACAAACATAACCAAACCATAATTACTTTTCGAAACGCAGGTTACGTTTTTTAAAAACACAGCGTTTTAAAATGGCAAAGTCGTATAATTCTCTCACTTTTTAACAGACTACAATCTTAACCACGCATGCCTACGTTACAAGGTGATCTCGGCGTCTTGGTTTTCCACTGCTGATGCTTCATCGGAGCTCATGTCAGAACTACAGGACGAGAACCTGAATAGCGAGAACGCACAAGAGCTGACACCCAACAGAGAGGCCTGGAGGCTCTTTGTTGACATTACGTGGAACAATGACGATACTTAATACGAGTATAATAAAAATATGTTTTGAATAAAAAGGGTTAACTATGTAGTTTGATTTTTAAAAAGACCAAGAAATAATTAACAAAAATAATTTAATCAAGAAAGTTTAAAATATTTTCATATTTCAAACGGTTAAAATTCATTTTGATGTTGATACTACTAAAATATGTAAAAAAAACAAAATGAAACCTAAAAGAAAACTGAGCGCTGGCTCGGAAAATATACACGATTTTTTCAGTGTATAATGTATATTCCGTTTCTGGTGTTTTTACAAACAAGCTTGAAACTTTTCAATTTTCCACTGTCGGGTATGGAAATGTCTACATTTCCATATTCATGTCACGATCTCACTTTTCTCCCCGCTGGTCTCATTAAGAGAAGTTCTGTGCAAGTAACTACTGCAGTCTATTGAGTACGTTTTGCCATCATAGCCTAGTCTCTAGAACTTTAGTCGGAGACTGCTATTTTATTTGTTCAGCAAAAAAAACTTGAATTTAAAACAAAAATTGTAGCATCACTAGACTCATTTGAAATTTCGTTTCAAACATTAAGACCGAATTGATTGACTGGTTCAAAACTTTTAAACAAATACATTTTTATGTTGCATTGAGTTTCATCTTACAATGATTTGTTATAAATTTAAAATACATAAATTATTATGTGTTTTATCATTTACATATCGCTCATCCAGTAGAACATTGACGCATGTGCATGACACAATTTTTATCAGAAATTGCATTTACAGTTTTGTAAATCTTTTAAAGAAAAACAATGTATTACAATCAACATTATGCGAAATGTTTTTTGAGCCAAGGTGATCTGATAAACCTTAAGTTATCTGAATAAGTACCTTAATTCCAAAAAATGATAGATCGTTATTACCTAAATTTCCATAAAATAGACAACCATCCCATAATAGGGTATTTTCACAAGTCGGAAATAACGTTAAAAATATACTACATATTTAGAGCCGATTTTGAGGATTCTAATAATATATTCTTTAATATAAACTATCAATGTATTCAAAATGAATTGTCATTTATAATTTTTGTGTTTAAAAATGATCACATACAAAAGCTGGCACAGCTACTATGTAAATTCACCTATAGCTAGACTCCATCGCCTTGGTAATGAATATGGCGATGTTGATATATTTCGTTACTCACTGAGCATATTCAAGACCAAAGTACTACAGGCGACCGACGCGACGGAGTCTAGTCAATAAATTTTCGATCGTATTTATGTATGCTTAAAAGTTAGCCCGTGTTATGTTTTATATTTTTAGTTTATAAAACCCATTTCAGTTTTCAACATTTTGGATAACTTCACTTTAAAGTTTAGTTTACCGGTGTAAAAAATAAAATAAAAATAATAATTATGTTTTATATGAATCCTGCTATGCCTTTTATTATAAACCTAATATAATGTATGTATTATGTCTTAATAGTGTATTATATTAACTAGGTATGTAACTTTATTTTTAAATTAAAAAAAAATATATATATATATTTGAAAAAATGTTAAATATGTTTAATGTGTAACTTTTTCTTATTATATAGTATGTATAATGTAAAAGCCCCATGGTCGTCAAAAAAAAAAAAAAAGAAAACGGCTCTCAGTTGGCATCACGTCATTTTGACGTCACGCGTTACGACCGCCGAGTGGGTTTCTTATAAATATTGCGTACAAGTTTGGCACTAAAATGTCATATTTGCCGTTTGCCCCACAGGACACATAACGCCTCGTTCTCGAGTAATTTAAAATATGCATATTTTTAGCCTTTGTAGAAAAATTATATTAATACCCTTACCAATGTAATTTTTTGATTATTTATGTAATTTTTTGATTATTTAAAAAAAAAAAAAAAACATGAAAAGACCCTATTGCGTCATTATTCTACAATTTTTTTCTACTTGCATGTAATTCTGATATTTTAATGTTTGATTATATATAACTTACAATCAAACCATAAAATGTAATACAAATAAGATGAAAGTAATATCTTAAACTAAATAAAACGTTTTTATTATTTTTTCATTTAATTACTTTACTTAAGACAATGTTACTCGAGATTTAAAGAATTATAAATAAAAACAAGTGTTAATTATAAATAGTAAAATTTTCTGTATTTCTGTATTTTCTTATTTAAAAAAAAATTACTTATTAAACAATAGAAAACTATCATTCCATATTCTTTGATTATATATATACACCTCATCAGCAGGTTCTTATATATTGCTTCGATTGTTTCCTACATCAATAAAAAAAATGTTTGGAAAATATTACAAATATATTATACCTAATTTTATTACATTATTAGAAATTGAAACTATAATTAATACAAAAAAAACCTTTTTCCGTTAGCCATAATTTGAACATATCTTTCACTCCTGTATTTAAATCACTATTTTTAATATTGTTAACTAACATGGTTTTTTTCCATATTTATTGCAATATCTAGGAAAAGCCAGTCTTTCGATACTAGTAAATAAATAAAAATTATTTTCATAATATAAATAATTAATATATTTCTTTTAAGTAAGACAAGAACAATAAAGAGTGTACCTCTCTCAGTTAGCGTTCAACTTTAGTGCACATTTATTGATTTGACGGCATGCGTTGTACTCCGAGTATAAACACAAATCAATGCATGATTTACTAGTATCGAAGGACTGGCTGCTCCTAAATATTGCAATAAATGTGGAAAAGGAACACTGTAATACAGATACCTAAAAAATGTAATGGGTAGCAAACAATATTAAAAATAGTGAGTTAAATACAGAAGTGAAACATATGTTCAAATTATGGCTAACGAAAAAAGGTTTTTTGCATTAATGATAGTTTTAATTAGTAATAATATAATAAAATTAGGTGTAATATGTATGTAATGTTTTCAAAATATTTTTTTAATTAATGTACGAAACAATTGAAGCAATATATAAGAATCTGCTGACATGGAGTAAGCTAACAAATTAGGAGAAACTTAATCTTAAGATTATTCGGAAAATATTCACGAATTTTTTTCTTATTTATTTTTAATTAAAAAATACACATTGCGACCGTTCTTGTCTTATTCGGTATTGCGGCCATCGCAGGTTTATGTGTAAAACTCGAAAGGGAAAACCCCATTGAATATCACCATCTTTGTTTTGCTATCAGCATCCAGTGGTGCATAGGGTACTGCATTGATACTACAACTGTGGCGTGTGTAGGAATCAAACCGGAAACAAATATGGCAGCCGAATGCGTGAATCACTGCACAAAACTTATCTCCCCTTTATTTCCTTTTTCTAAGGGTAGCCATATAGTCTATATTATCTGTTTGGTGTTCAGGTTCTATTTCACACACATGAGTGTATTTCTCATCCACCACAACACGGACTTTGTTGAAAGTCCATTATAATAGCTTAAAATTTAACCACTTGCAAACAGTTATTATTTTTGTAATTCATACTAGGTTTTGGTATTTTCAATAAAAAAAGTTTTTTTAAATTGATTTTTTTCTATTATAATTTATCATCATTCCCCTTCTCCACCTAATGATGCATAGAACACTGCATTGGTACACCAATCGCAGTTTTTCTTGATCTTTTTTGTTTCATGAAGGTAAGATTATCAGTCTCACGCTTCAGGTACTAGTCCAGGGACTATGAAATATTCTAGAGTGAAAACAACCTTTTCAATAACTATTTTATATCAACCATGTTAGAAATCGAACCCGAGACCTCTTGCATGGTATACAAACGCCCTGACCATTACACCACGAGGCCGAAGTTCTATTATAATTATATAGGTTCACAGTACACGTGAATAATAATAGAAATTATGAACAAAATTACACATACATACTGATACATACATTCACACACTACACACACATATCCATATACAATACACATATGTATATACATACATATATGCATACACATGCATAAATAATACACAATATAAATGTTTTAATACAAAAACCAAAAAGTAGCATATTTTACCAGCAATTTAGCTAAAAAAATCAAGCTCATCTCTTTTTATCACCCATAATTAGCATATTTTTAAAGGTGTAATTAATTAAACTTTTCATTTCTCTCAAACTATTAAAAAATACGTTATTGATTGATTCGGTGTTTATTTTGTAAAACTCCATATATAAACTTATAATATTAGAAATCAAACACTGATTTGAGTCTACTGAGCACTTTATTTTATTTTAATGTACATGCTATGAAACATGGACTCTCAAGGTAAACTCCATGAAACGATTAGAGGCTTTTGAAATGTGGCTTCACCGGAGAATGCTGGAAATCCCGTGGACAGATTTAGTGACCAACGTGGAGGTGTTGAGACGAGCCAGTGCCGAAAAAGAACTACTGTCCTCAATAAAACAGAGAAAACTCGCATATCTGGGCCATATCATGCGCGGAAGCAAATATACGCTTCTACAGCTTATTATGATGGGAAAGATCGAGGGAAAGCGTGGGGTTGGAAGGCGACAGATGTCCTGGCTGAGAAACATCCGCGACTGGACGGGAGTGCGTGGGGTTGAGGCGCTGTTCCAGTTGGCGCAGGACCGGAATGCCTACTCTAGAGTGATCGCCAACGTCGGGGAGACCTGATATGGCACAGAAAGAAGAAGAAGTACATGCTATAGTTCATAAGACTATTTTTATTTGTTACTTAAGTACTTTGAATTATATAACTAAATAAAAACATTCAATCCATCTAATCTTTACATTCGTTTGAAAATGTCTTAACAAGGCGAAACAATTGTCGCGAAATTTTTCTTTGTAAATTTGTAAAAACAAAATAAAGTGTTCAGTAGACTCAAATCAGTGTTTGTTTTCTTATATTATAAGCTAATACGTTGTTTAGTCTGGAAGCAGAGAATGAATTTTGTATATTAATACGTGGTTAACGCAAGGTTTAATAAAAAAAAATAATTACAATATTTGAGTTTGTCCAAATCCAGTATTTTTTCTACGAACATTTGGACAAACTCAAATATTGTAATGAAACCAACTGGTCCAATAAGAAGTTTAAGTTTGAAAAATTGTTTTCAGGCGTTGCTTAGTATGTGAAATAATTAAGTCAGATGAATCTCTTCACAACAATAAAGGTTTCAGCTATTTAACTTCACTAAAATCAACAAATGGAAGAATTGAAGAAATATGGATGTTCAAACATGGGAAAAATGGTGAATGTTGATCAGTTTGTAAAATGGCCACTTAAACCAGCCAATGACAGATCATAAGCCCTGTAAATGCCTAGACTTCAATTTTCCCTTATTTAAGGTATTCTCCATCTCTGTTGTAATTTGTTAATTAATAAGTTTTAATGTTGAACAAAATATTTGCACGTTTCCATTCTTAGCTAGTACAATACATATTGCCTTAAAAATTTGCTTGGCTTACTCAGATTATAAAGGCTGTACTACCGAAAATAGAAAATATTCCTTAACCTGTTGACATTAGGTATACTAAACGTCTCAACAAATTGTCGCATTACATTTATTGTCACGTCTCGTTACTTCCCCGACTCTTTCCCTAATGGATGATAAATATTCAGTATTCCTCAATATAGGTAAGTATTAGCATATTAATCCACACGTGTTAGAGGTCGATGCACATTAGTATTCCCCTCGCGACTCTGAATTTGTCTGAGACTGCTCTGATTTATTAGGTTCATGACACACCTGGAGATACCGAGTATTAAATTAGAATTTCAGCTAAGACTTTAGTTTAGGTTCGCCTCATAATTTAAAGTTTACAATTCCCTCAAATCCCGCGTTGATGGATTTGGTCTGATCGATTGCAATATAGCAAACTTTTTTTTTGACTTTACATTATTTAAAGCTTTCTCACAGGCTACATCTGTCAAGTTTTGGTAAAGTTTTTTTTATACTAATATCATTCATTTATGCGATTGACTATACCTTTAGATTATAATTGTCAACAGCTAGAGTAAGGTTAGATTTTTTAATTTTTTTTTTTTATGTAATTTAATTTATCATTTTATATTTGAATCAAAAGGACGCCTGCTCTGACTTGATATTCACTTAAATCAGTTAATGACAGGTCATTAACTCTGTGAATTCCCGGATTACCTCTTTTTTCAATAATTACTTCACCTCGGTTGAAATATCTATAACATGATTATTTCCATCCTATCTTTAGATGAAATTCTAGAGTGTTAAATTCCAGTATTGGTGTATAATAATCGAAACATTTTTCTATAAATAAATATTTTTCCCTTTTTAAATGTATTACAACAGTGAGAGAAAACCTTTTTGAGAAGGGAATATAGAAGTCTAGGCAAATACAGGGCTTACGACCTGTCGTTGGCTAGTTTATAAATAACTCTCTAAAGAGGAAATCCAGCCAGTCTGCAAGCATTTGGACATACTCAAACATTGTTGAATTAACTACCTGGTAAAAGAAGAAGTATAATAATTGAAAAATTGTTTTCAAGCGTTGCCTAGTAGGTGATTTGGTTCAGCCGGATGAATCTCACCCGCGTGATAAAGGTTTCAGTTTTTTTACTTCACAAAAGTCAACAGATGGAAGAGTTGCGGAAATGTGGATGTTCAAACATGAGCAGAATGGGGAATGTTACACTGTGTGTAAAGTGGCCACTTAAACCAGCCAATGACAGGTCAAAAGCCCTGAAAATGGCTAGACGTCCATATTCCCTTCTTAAAAATGTTTTCCCTCTCTGTTGAAATAAATTTAAATATGAATAACTTTCTAGGGAGGAAACCCAGCCAGTCTGCAAGCATTTGGACATACTCAAATATTGTTTAAATTTTTTTTAATTAGGTTTTCAAGTCGCACGACGCAAATCTATATGAGATTTAACTGAAATGAACAAGAGTTTGGAAAAATATTTAAGAGTTGCAAGATATTTTAACAAAATCATTTAAAATGAAAGAACAAAAAACCCACCCAATCAAAAAAACTATATGAACTAAATGAATGATTTTTATAACAAAGTATAAACTGAGGTATTAGGTATCAACAACGTTATTTTTATTTATTTTTTTAATAAAGAGAATAAGAGGATACAAAAAATAGTCATTTATGTTATCTCCTTCATTTTGAGAATAAATTAGTCAAAAATTTAAAGCATTTTCACCGTACACTACGCAATATAGTGGCTGGGGAGGTTGTGCGGTATCCATTTTAAAGCTTCTCATAATTGCACAAAAATTAAAAATAATATTCCGGCGCCCACCAACATACTCGTCAGAACAATTGTTACAATACATGAAGGTGCTGAATATGAGACAACTGTACCTAAAAGAAGTCCTTACACACTTCTTGTTGAAAAATAAGGAGAGGTCTCAGCAAAATGTCCGTCCGAGGTTATTCCAAAGCATGAGTAATGTTTTACCAAAAACCCGTACGACTTTTTTTCAGAGACATCTCTCATTTATCGCACCGAGAGAGTTTATTATTATTAAAAGCGTATTAAGCTCTTAGGAACAAAAACTATTTTTAAGAAAGGAGTTAAGGACTGGATTTTCCTTAGTAGGAGGGATTTGAGTAAAAACTCCTTGATAATTTTTCGAATGCTTGAGTTTACTGTTTACCATATTGATGTGCCATTTATATGATTAGAAAAAAAATAATATTTTTGATCCTATATTTGTGGTGATAAACTCATGTGACTGTGTCGACTTATTGCTCACCCCATCTCAACACAGGACTTTTAGTCCCATGGAGTTGGAACTTATGTCTCAAATAATGTAAAATAAACTTATGTATGTAAATAAATAAATATCGCAAGCAGCTTTAGCAACCTTATTCCCTCAAAAACGCTCTCTTTCGTCTACTTTACATTACATTTTGAAGGCAAAATCAAATAAAATAATGTAAAACTTGTAAAATAATGTAAAATAATGTAACTTATAAACAATCCCATTATCTTATAAAGCAGAAAGTTTTATTCGAATGACATATATTCTTAATCATTTTGTGTTACTTTTGGTGCTCATTTTTACGCAAGTTATTTTAACACCCAATAATAAATTGCTTTGCCCATTTGTAAAATTACTATAGCACAAAAAGGTTTTTCAAAAGAAAAATAATCTTGTCAGTATTCAAAGTGCCACTTAAATATGAAACGAATAAAAAGAGAGTAAAATAAATGTTTTTCGATTCATCAGTCACTCTATTTTAATAGAACAACATTGAAGCTTTACATGCATCCATTTATTTGTCCTTTCTAAATGTATATACCATTTGTCTTTTGGAATGGAATGGAATTCGATATGTCAACATTGACTGTTTTAAGAGGTTTGAGTAGATGTTTTCAATATTATTTTTATTACTTAAAAAAAATAATGATCCAATGCCATTCTATTATTGAACTCTTGTGTAAGGCCAGTTCTCATTAATACGTGTAAATTCTGCACCTTACTAAAACTAAAAGAAAGAGAGTAAGCGATTAGGGAAAATATTAGGCAGACGGTGGTTTGATTTTACACGTAACATTGAAGTCAAAGAACGGGCACAAAGGCCTACTATAACGAGCGTCTTTAGGGTGGCGGTGGACCCGAGGAGCGCTATCTTCCAATAAAAAAAATGCTATCTTCACCGGTACATACCGAGACGGTATACTTAACTTCTGTTCTATCTCTTTCTACCTCGATATGTTCTACTAACTTGTTACCTCTGGTGTTATATTTATTTTTTATTTATACAAATACATATATAACAATTTTTTAATAGCCCTGAGTTGGAATACAACATAATGGAAAGTGGAAGCATGTACATTATTAAATAATAACAAAATATTTTTTTTACATAAACATATAAATATTTCAATAAGCATCTGGACAACATGCTTAATAGAATCTAAATTTATGCAATTTCTCGCAGCAGTCTCCAGCAATGCTCTCTTCCCTTAGACAAACTCCAAACTTGTACAGCTCTCCTGAAAGTGGCTTTCGTTTTGGAAGCTTAATATGATCATCCAGGACATTGAACACTCTTGGGGCCACAAAACGGAAAATTTTCTGAGCAAAAGTCAAACGTGTTTTTGGTTTGATTGAATTCAACCAATAGCTGAGCGCGGAAACTTTACTTCGCGTTCAATGCTTGATTGAAATTTGTCTTTTATATTTTAAATAGGCTTCTGTGGTAAAAAATACTCACTTCGATGTGATTATCAACTCAAAAAAATCCCAATTTTAGCGAGAAATGCTCGATCAAACATGACTTTAATATGAATTTGACAATTACCGAGACGGTATACTTAACTTTCGTCTGTATTTATCTACCAAGGTATTACAAAGCCGGCTCTTTTGACATCTCGATACGTACACTCAGGAAGATAGAAAAAAATAATTATTTGATAGTAATGTTTTTACTGTAAGATGCTACTTTATATTCATAGGGCAGCATATAATCACTTTATTTATGAATTAAGCCGTTCTGATTCAAAACTGACAGTTTCGTCAGAATTTAATTTGACTTCGAAATTGATTTATATTTCAATCGCACTTTAAGTACGCTTTAAAAAAAACTGGCCACCTATGAACGACTAAAAAATTAAATAAAATGTAATTAAAGCGAAAATTACTCGATAGAATAAGATTTTTTTTACTTTGAATGAGTAGATATATACACCGTGGGGTACTAGACCTCTCAGTAAATAACGATGTATCTACCTCAAAACTTGGAGATAAACCGTCAGTTGTGTATCTTCGTAATTTGCTCGGGAGAATTTATCTTCAGCTATGACGTCATAATTAAAGTATGTCATTTTAATGCATAGAAATGTGAACCGTGGCATACGTGTCCCCTAGGTAAATATCGATGTAAAGTTGAAGGTGAAGTGTCGGTAGTGTCTCTTTGTAATCACCCGAGAAAATTTATCTTTAACTATGACGTCATGGTAAAGGTACAATGTTCTTTATTTATTTATTTTTATACTTTATATACATATACAATTTATACATATATATATCTACTCAAACCGTTCAGTTTGAGTAATTTTTAAGTACATGGACATATTTCAACATAATACAATTTTATATAACAGTTAAAACAAAAATTAACCAAAAAATGCACTATACTATACTTTGAAGAGAGGAGAGGCTTTACTTTCGATTGTAATTGCGACCCTGGTTTAAGTACGGGCTGCGGATGCCTCATGAGAGGCATTACCCAAGTTGTCTCGTCCTGAAAGGCCGTTGAAGATCATTGGGCGGAACTTAGAGACGCGAGATTGACGTGAGAACAGGCGAGAGTGTTGGCTTACTATAGTCTTCTGGAGGCACTCATGATGATAGAGCCATTAAAAGCAATAAATGCAAATTTTGAAAAAGCTTCTCTTTTGTACACAAAGAATGTTAAAAAAAACAACAAAAAAAAATTAACTTTTGTGTGGGGATCTGAAAAGAGTCTACAATACCTCTAAAATGGATCCGGGTGAGTAGGTGGGGGGCTTTCAATGTTGCACATATTTATTTATTATATATACGGCCTAAGACAATTACAACAGTTACATGAAGAAACATAAATGCAAGAAATTGAACAAAAAGAACATAAAACTATTTAGCAAAGACAAACGAGGGCAAAACAATAATTGTATACAATATATTCAAAAAAACGAAAGACCTAAAACTTTGAGCTAAACCATGCCAATCCAACTTCATCCCACACTGTTTAGTCGCGAAGAGATCTACGAAAAACCGGAAGATCTATCCCAAAAAATTCCAAGTCATGTGAAGAATTGACTAATCTACACATTCTGGACATTGGGGCATAAAAACCAAAGTTTCTCTTAGAAGATTTTATAAATAGCAGATTTTGATTTCTGGTGACACGGTTGGGAACATGAAAAGAAATTGATTGCAACAGAGATGGGACATCACTTAAAGCATTAAGTATTTTGAAAATGCATATAAGGTCCATCTCAGTTCTACGTCTCTCCGATGAAAACAGATTAAGAGATTGCTCTATTTCAAAATAGGAATAATTACTCCTTTGTAATCCGAGCAACCATGGCACTTTTCTTAGAAAACGGTGTTGGACAGACTCGATATGGTCAATATGAGTCTTTTAGAATGGAGACCAAATAGGAGAAGCGTATTCTAGATGGGGTCGAACTAGTGAGCAATAAAGAGTTTAGAAGTAGATGTGGAAAAGAGAGAAAAACATAAATTATGTACTCATATTAATTGCCTTTATCAATAAAATCATCATAATCATCGTAATTGCCTCTTTCGCACCTAATGGTAAATAGAGCAATGGCAGCGTATTTCGATCAATTTTTATTACATAAGCGTAACATGATGAGTCTTAAGCTTCAGTTGTCAGTCCTGGGGTAATGAAATAAAATATATCGTCGGTATACTGATAAAACCCCTAAATGCTCTGTTGCCTATACCAGTGGTCAGCAAACCGCGGCTCGCGAGCTGCATGCGGCTCTTTAGACACTTGAGTGCTGTTCACGCAGCGCCAGGTTTACTTTTTGTTTGATTTGTTTCGTTTACGAGTCCTAAAATATCTAGGACTTTTGCGTTTTGGATTATTGCGGGTATTGCAAATGATGTCATTTAATGCACCGAGAAACATAGTATTAAACTCGATTAAGTTTTTTTCAATTTAAACATATTTATGGAGCTGAAAGTATGACCAAAATAAAAAGGTATTTATTGTATCACCAAGAAGCGTTTTGTGCGAAGACATTTCTATTCTAGACGTCCTGGATTTAGTGATCAAGATTGACGACAATTTTTTTATTAAAGGTCTTTATCGTTGCCAATTTAATGAATTTACTAAAAATAGAGAGTACGTAGATCTTCGCTTCACAATAAGATTCGTTGATTGATTCAATTTTAAGAGGAAATAGTTTTTTTTTTTAAATGGCTGTCACAAAAAATCTTAACTGTTGTACCGCTGATCTTTGACTCTTTTGACTAATGAGTTTGCCGAGCACTGGCCTGTGAAAAAATAAGAATATTTGACACAATATAAGTCTTATCTGTTTTAACGTATTTATACTCTAGATATAGATATAAATCTTTGGGTACACATAGATTAAAGACTAAAATGGGAAAAACATATGGCTTAACCAACAAACAAACTAAGATATTTATTTTATGTTTTCCAAAGTCTGAAAAATATTTTAAGCAAAGAAAAATTAAAATTGTTATATGACGCTTTATTTCAATCTTCAACTAAGTATGGTATAATAGGATGTGAAGGAGTCTTGGACGTGCATTGCCGTTTAATGGAAATCACACAGAAAAGTATTGTTAAGATCATGTACAAAATACATAGATGATTTCCCAGTAATGTACTATATGTAAAGAGCGGACTCCTTAATTTTAGAAAATTATATTTGTTTTAGAACCTGAAATACGTTTACTTAAATAGGGCATTATTTAATAATACTCAATCGGATTAGCAGTAGATCCAATAGTGTACTGTCAGTTCCAGGATGCAAAACTAAGTTTGCACAGAGGCACTCCTTACATGTTGGTTTGAGATCTTTCAATCTTCTACCCAAAGAATTACAAAACATTAAATCACTGTTACCGTTTAAAGTAGGTTTGAGGTCTTGGATTAGCATGGAAGGAATAGATAGAAGCTTTCTTAAAAAAAAAAAAAAAATGAAATACTCAAAATAAATCCTGTCTTTTGTTTTATCAGCATTTGTTTATCTTGTTTGTTTTTTCTTTTTTCTTTCTTTATGGTTATATCATAATATTTATATGCTATAAGGTTTTAAATCATTAAAAAGGAATGGTCCACGCCCAAACGCTAAAGTATTTGTGGGCATTTATCCAAATTATGTTATGGCTTAATTTCAAGATAAATTTTTTAAGCGTATTTTTGTAATTAAAATTCTACGTAAATATATGTATGGAAAATAAACAAAAACAACAAAAAAAGATGAGATTTGAAGAAATATTTGGTTATTGTAAATTAAAGCTTTTTGTCTGAATAAATAAACAAAGTCTACAACTCGTGTGTTCTGCCGATGATGACA
Organism: Micrasema longulum; assembly: GCF_059751315.1. Classification (NCBI taxonomy): domain Eukaryota; kingdom Metazoa; phylum Arthropoda; class Insecta; order Trichoptera; family Brachycentridae; genus Micrasema; species Micrasema longulum. Next base: position 530,503 of record NW_028278282.1, read on the forward strand.
TATGGTCTTGAAAACTGCTAGAAGTTTTCACAAAATTAAATTCACTCAGCGGTCTATGGAAAGACAAATATTTTTTTTTTTATATGGGAGTTGGTTTATTTTTTACCTTGCTTATAAAAAACAAAGTTTATGATTCAAAATTAGGATTTTCCTGCTATTATATTACTTTTATTTTAACCAAACTGTTAGGATCAGAAAGAATATTCTAAAGTGGGCCAATCAGGAACTTCTCAGCATTTGCTCATGTGAAGAGGAAACGGTTTAATACTCTTCAGGAGAAGCCGGCCTTCAGGCCTTCTGTTCCACTAGAAGAGTGTTCGGCATTATATTCCCTACTTTGGTTTATTTTACCAATTGCCTGCACTATATTGATATCGCAGAAAGAGTGGGAAGACATAAATCGCAGTGAGTGGGTCATGTGACGAGACAAGAAGTTGATAGGTGGATCCCCAGAATACTAAATTAATTGAAAACCCTACACAAATAAAAGGTACGTAGCGAGACCACAGAAAAGATGGCCTGAGGACATCGTCGAACTCGCGGGACATGGATGAAAACAGAGTACCCAGAACAGAAAAACATGGAGGAATCTAGAAGAAGCATATATCCAGCAGTGGAGAGAAACGGGCTGATAAAGAGAAGTAGATATTATAAAAAAGCAGTACCGTAAGTAGATTTTTATCAATGGTAACTTGTAAATAAAAAGTCATAAGATTAAGAAGGTTTCATTAGTCGTATATACAAGGTGGCGCAAAAGTTGTCACCCGATGTTCTCTGAATGTATTTTTTTTTATGAATGAAAATTTATTATTCGGCTTTTGGATTTTGTTAATTCGATGTTTTAACTTTTTTTCATTCAGTCGAAAAAGTTATACCGCCAGAATTGATGACCATGCGGGCCCGGTTTATGGGATTTTCCTTCACTTTTTCCAGAACTTCCGGCGCTAGATTCTCGTATTCTTGACGGATATTCTTTTTGAGGGCTTCAAAAGTCTGAAACTTGTTAACATAGACTCTTGATTTCGAGAAACCCCACAAAAAATCAGGAATGGTTGAATTGGGTGATCTTGCCGGCCAGTGCAAATCACTAAAACGAGAGATTAAGCAACCCGGAAATACAGCCCTCAGAATATCGGTTGTGGCTCATGCAGTACGCGCCGTTAATCCATCCTGTTGGAACCACATGTTTTCCAATCCCAATTTTCTGTAAAGGCCACTAATTGATGCCCAATTACGTGGCACGTTGTCTGGTCCAATACTCCGGGATCGACTGCGACATATTCTGTCACAGCCGGGATATTATTAGCAGAAAGGCTGCTCCGGGGCCGGCCAGACTTAACAGCTTCTCACGTTATCCCATACACTTCTAAACGAGCGGCTAAACGCCGTAGCGCTTATCCTGTTTGTGTCGGACGACCAGTAAATCTACGCCTAAATTCACACTGCGCCAACACCGCCAACGAATTATTCCGTAAAAAGATTGAAACAATTTTTCTGCGTTCTTAGAGAAGTATAGCGATTTATGTCTTATTGACGTGTGTTTTGTATCTGTTTACATCACAAATGTCAGAGCAAAATTAACATTTGCCACCATTTGCAAAAGTTATGGCATCTTCCAATAGAGTGATGACTTTTGCGTTACCTTATTTAAAAAGCAGTATGAAAATTTCGTATTTTTCGCTATTTTATGAGTTTTTTTTATATTTTGTAATTTATATTATGATGAGTATTGGGAAGTTAGTGTTTTTTTTTTTAAAGAAAATTTTGTTATTGGACTATTATAACCCTAGACACCCAGCCTTCATCGGTTCGACAAATATGCGTTAGCAAATACTTGCCGCGCACCCCGATGATCGGCTTCTCGCTTCTAAACTGAGTGCTTGCCACGGTTTTTCAAAAGACAGTTATGTCCAACAACATTTGTTTATAAGTTTATAATAAACATAATTTAAATATTTGTTTATAAATAGAAATATCCATCTCAAAAATCATTCGTTAAATCGACGAATGGTTAGGAATAATGGGGGTTTGTACGAACGTCAGGTGTCTAGGGTTAAACATTTTTTAAATATGTTTTTTATGTATCACATTATAAGCGCTATGATATTTTGAAGTTTTGTGTTTTCAAAATTGTGTGAGTTACATTCAAGTTATCTTCCTCTTCTTCTTGGTCAGATCCGTCGATTGGTCCGTTGACTTACCGTAAACCAGAAATCTTACACAACTCTCATATCATTGGTTGATTCATTTGAACTAGTGACGTCATTCACGGTAATTCGTTTAAATTAAAAATAACATATATTTTTTTTTATTTTTCAAGAAACTTGAACTTGTACAATTTAAGGATTATTCAATGAAAACACACATGTTACGAAAAATGTCCTCTCTAAATACAAGAAATTTCTAGGTAGTCAAATGACCTTAAACAAAGAATCTCAGTAAATTGTATAAATAATGAGTTAGTACGAAACTAATGTTTTAGGTATTTGCTGTTTTTTTATCAAATAAAAATAGTATTTTGTTCTTATTTGATGGTTTTGTTTTTAATTAAGGAATTATAATTTAAGAAAAATCTACTTTAATCTTTAAAAATGTTTTTTTTAAATATTTATTTATAATTTACATACAATATTACATTTTAGTTATTTTAAAACATTAAAAAAAATTTTTTTTTTTTACAGGACTCCTCAAGCCAATGAATATGGCTTGTCGGTATAAATCCTTTACAATTAATCATATGATAGTCCTACATGGTTGTATAATCATAATTACTACTAACTTAAATATAGGGAGCGAAAAAAAGTACATGTAATTTATGCTTTCAAAAAAATATTTGGAAAATGTAAAAAAAAGCAAAAAATAAGTGAATGATAACGCAATTTTAAGATAAAAAATAAATAAATACAGAACCGGAGTACCAAAACTTTAAACAGAAGTGCTTACATATTTAAAAGGCACAAAGCATTTTATTAAAAAAACACATAATATTTCTTTTATAAATCTATGATAACTTTTATCGCCTACAAATTGGATAGATATAAAATCACTTTAATTTTGTTTTCAAGACGAAGACAATTTGAAAACCACTCTCACGTGAAACTGCTGGCGTAAAAATCGATGACGCTGTCTTTAGTCTTTAAGGCATGAGAAAATAGGGTTTCAATATGGAGTACCAACAGGATACTCCGAAGCTCTCTAATGAAGCGGAAATTGTTCCAGAAAGACCGATATAAGGGATTTTAGTATTGAGTCAAAAGAAATCACATAAAATTCGTAAAGCTCAAAGTCTATTGAGCCGTCAATAAATTTAGAAATCCTCTAAGTATCAAAAATTTATAGTTCCAGTTGTAGTACAAATTGTTTTGTTTAGTTAGCGATGACTGTCAATAATTATGTTGTATGCAGTTTTGCGTCTACACAGAACGACAAGACTAATTTGTTTGTTTCATAATCAGAAACATTACAGTACTTAATTTTAATGGTTTTTTGAGACGTTTTTTAATAAAACTCCATAGTTAACGATAATGATAAAAATATCAATAGAATTTCAAGTTTATGTTTTTAAATTTGAGAGAATACAACAATGTAACATTCATTATTTTTTTATCATAAACATTATTATAATTCACATTTAATCACGCAACGACTTGGAAAGCAATAAACTGATGATTAAGAATTATTTTTAACTAAACATATTTATAATCAACATATTACAACAGAGACGAAGAACATTTAAGAGAAGGTAATATAGAAGTCTAGGCATCTACAGGGCTTATGACCTGTCAATAGCTGGTTTAAGTGGCCACTTTACACACTGTGTAACATTCACCATTCTGCCTATATTTGAACATCTATATTCCTTCAATTCTTTCATCTGTTGATGTTTGTGAAGTTAAATGTTTTAATGTTCTTCGTCTCTGTTGTAATATGTTAATATATATTTATATATGTTCTAGAAAGTGGTATGGAGAGATCTGCAGAGCATGTTTTTATTAACAGGGGGTGAATTTTATCTGAACCGGGACTTTTGCAAATGTCAATATTGTTGAGATATTTAAGAACAGTAGGTTGGTCAAAGCTTATAGTGTTTATTGAAGAATTAATGTTCCCGTTTGTGCTGGTGGTGGGCAATGAGGTATCAGAGGGATCGAGTATATAAACAGAATTAAAATAATCATTGAAATTATTGCAAATAGACATGACGTCAGTAACAAAAACACCTCCACAGTGCATTATTCTGGGTAAAGTTTTGTTATTAGATCTTTTAAATTTTGGAAATGACCACAATACTTTTGGATTGGTCTTCAGCGAAGTCTCTATATTTTCTACGTATTTGTCAAAACAAATTTTATTTACAGACTTTTGATGGAATCTTAGTAGCGAATAGTAGATATGTTGAAATATGACTCGAAATTTTTGAAATTATTCATTTATGTTTATTTTATCCCCTTTAAACTAATTAACATTAAAGGCAATACACATATGCCAACGTTTTTTTCGAATATTCATGGTACTTATCGTTGACCGATTTCAGAATAGCTTTCAGCTCCGTTTACGAATTTTCTTTTATCACCACAACCTAGTCGAGTTGAAGGAACAGGAAACAAGGGACGGAGTCAAATCAGGTTAATAAGGTGCTCGAGGAACGTCTTTTACGTTGTTTTTGGTCATATAACCGTGTACAAGGAGAGATGTGTGAGAAGGCGCATTATCGTGATGCAAAAACCATGAGTTATCTTTCCATAAATCTGTCTGTTTTTCCTCAAATGTTTTAGCCGTCTGGTCTGTTGGAAGGGAATCCAAGTGCACAATATCATGATATTCGAAGGAAACAGTCAATCCCTAAAAAACATTTTGATTTCTGAGCGATTTTGGCTTGGTTTTTGGGTTTTGACTAAGTTGACAAGCGCCACTCCGAAGATTGTCGACTTGTTTCCAAAATATAATACGTCTACGTCTCATCATCTATAAGGATGCGCTGACTGGTGGTATCGTCCGTGGAATTAGATTGATCTTTCTAAAGAAAATTAAGCAATCTTGGCACAAGTCACGCCGCAATACGTCTCATATCTAATACATCGTGTATAATCCTATGCTCCAGCTGCTGATCAAGTTGATAACTTAAGATTGGCAGCTAACTCTCTTCTAACATCTTCAAGCACAATTTATTTTACTTTTTTATTGTTTTCTTCCGAAATTTATGTGGCCGGACGACGAGAATAAGGCAAGTCTTTAACAACTCCTCGGCTCTCTTACGCCTTTGTTTTCGATAAAACAGGCTCAACATAAAATTTTATTAACATTTTCAACATCTTTTTAAATAAAATATCATAAGAACGACAAACTTTAAAGCAAATTATTTCATTATAACTAATTTTGGCTTAGCAGAATTTGCAAAACACACCAAAGATTGACTTGTTTATACAGCTGCCACAAACCAACTACATGACAGATTGTGCTTAAAATTTACACGTATGTCTATGATAGTTCTACCAACTTTTCGCAAAATACCGATATCTTGAGCGCGGTTCTTTTAAATTACAAATACCGGGTCATATCAGTTAAACACTTCTGAACAGCACTTGTAATTTAGTAAGATTTAAAATATTTAGTGCTGATTTATTTTTAAACCTCGATAAAAGAACAATCATAAGCTGAAATCAGTCAGCATATTACACGAGTATTAAATACCCGATTAAAACGAAAAAAAAGGATATGGTTTGTTCAATTTAACATAATAAGAATGGGATGAAGATGGATTGGCATGGTTAAGCTCAAAGTTTTATACGTTTATCGTGATTATGAATATATTGCATACCATTATTTTATCACCTTTGTTTGTCTTTTACACAGTTTTATGTTCTTTTTGTTCAATTTCTCGTACATATGTTTCTTCATATAACTGTTGTTATTAGTTTGGGCCGTATATATAATTAATAAATAAATGAGACGTTTTGGGTAATGTTTTAGGTGGCAATAATGTTTTAAATGAGAATTATCCCGTTTGTATTTATCTTACGTAATTTGTCATTTAATCATAAATGTGGCCATATATGAGCAAAAGTTTAGTCACATGCAAACAATAAAAATCCGCAAATTACCCACTCTCAACCCCCGAGAAGATTCATTATAGCACCCCCTAAGCGGATAGAGACAAAATGGTGATATTGTTTGTTATATTAAATTTACCTTTTCATGCTCTTTACATATTTATATTCAACGGCTCACGCTTAAAATAAAGTGTTAAATAATAACAAATTACAAAACACTTGTGTAGGTACATATTAAAATTTATTTTATTTATTATACATGCATAAGTAAATTACAACAGCTATATGAAGAATCAGACGTACAAAAAATTGAAAAAATAAATGTCAAACTATAAAGCAAAGACTAACAAGAGCAACAAAATAATGATAAAAATATATTCATAAACACGATAAACATTTAAGACTTCGAGTTAAACCATGCTAATCCATCTCCATGCCACACTGTTTTAGTGGCAAAAAGATCTACGAAAAGTCGGAAGATCTATCCCAAAGAATTCTTAGTTGTGTGACGAATTGACTAATCTACACATTTTGGACAATGAGGCATAAAAATAAAAGTAGCTACTAAAAGATTTGATAAATAGCAGATTTTGACTTCTGGTGACATTTATTTATTTATTTATACATCGACGGTTCATAAAACTCTTTACAGAAAAAAAATATTTACAAAAATAATAACAGCAGTGATCAATTCATTACGTAACAAATAATAAAGAAATATAATAGAATAATTTAAACAAAATATTTTAGTGAAAATAAAATGTAAAAAAAACAACAAAAGTAAAATAGAAACATAACATTCTGAATAAAATATAACAATTAACATGAGCAAATTTTATGCTGTAAATATAAATTTAACAAAGTAAAGTTGAGAATAATTTAACATAAAAATAAAGTGGTTAGTATTCAACTAGGTAATAATAAAATGGAAAAGTAATGCGGCAATAATACGTTATAAATAATAAGTTTTTTATAGCAATATGAACACTTAATTGTCTAAATAACATTTTTGTTTTATCAGTAGGTTGAAAGAAGTTGCCATTTGGCAATAAATCCACCAATGAACAATTTATATTTTGTACAACACGTTAAAAAAATACATATCCAAAGAAACAAAGTTAACTATAATAATATATTTAAACATAAATCTATTACTTTTCTAAAAAACAACGAGTGAGATTACATTTCAATTCATTAATAGAATTTGTATTAAAAAAAATCGAATATGTTCAATTTGATTTCCATACCTATGTATGCTGGGTAAAGGTGAGTGTATTACGAAGTTGGTTCGTGAATTGTTACAATTTTTTTTTACTTCTAGTGCACCTACCCGGTATTCGAATTTGAATTAGTTCAACCACAGCAGGATGGTCAAATATTGATATCATTATTTTAAATAAAAATGTCAAATAAGCCATAACTCTATGGTCTGATTATACAAGTTATCTCATTTCACTTTTAAGGAAATCATATTTTAATGATTCTGAAGGTATTTATAAATTTTAATTTACCATTATAAATAATATTTATAAATTATAATTTATAAAGCGCAAGAATTTATTTTGTACCCTTTCAATATCATGAGAATGAATTTTCATATTAGCGTGACCAAACCAAAAAGTTGCGTTCAAGTCTACTCCTTACTAATGAGCAGTACAATTGTTTTACAGTTAACGCGTTTTTTAAATATGACGCTACTCTCAAAACAAATCCAAGAATTTTCATTACATCACTAGCTGTCTGATTAATATAAAAAGAAAACTGTAGTTTCTCATAAAGCAAGATACAATGATCTTTTATATGAGATACTCTTATCATAGATCAAGTATCGATTTACTGTTTTAAAAATATGTAAATTTAATCGGGTGTTTACATCTACAAAAGGTTTTATTTTAATATTTATCTATATCAAACTGAAGTTTATTTAAACTACACTACTTGTGAAATCTATTTATGGTTTTTTGAAGAGTATCAGCTATATTTTTAGTATTCTTATTTATATTTTTAAGTCGTCGGCAAACAGTAAAATATAAATTCTTTCGACAAATTTTATTACGTCATAGTTAGAAACATGTTTTTTTTTTGCAACAGAGATGGAACATCGCTTATAAAATTAAGTATTTTGAAAATGCATATACGGTTGATCTCAAATCTACGTTTCTCCAATGAAGACATATTAAGTCATTTTTATAATAAACCTACATTTAAAAAAATCATTAAGACGTAAAGTCATAACTTTAGCATACAGGGCAAAATAATAAAAGATAAAAAAATATAAAGTTTTTTCAAAATATTAGGTAACTTATGTTTATCTACGCGTCTCAGTTTCTCCAGCTATTTTAATTGATTGAATGTACTGTATTTTTTGGACCATAAGACGCAATTTTTTGCTTTAAAAATTCAACCAAAAATTAGAGTGCGTCTTATGTTTCGAGGCGTCTTATGGTCAAAAACTTTTTTTTCTGAAAATTGATGTATGAATTTTAGGGTGTGTCTTATGGTATATTGCGTCTTATCGTCCGCAAAATTCGGTAATATATGTACCCAATATAACGTATGTATAATGTATATGTTTAAGGAATGAAAGTCAAAATTCAAATTAAATGAACACACAAGTAGGTATGTTAACGTATGGATAAGAGCTAACTAATTTACTTTAGCCATAGAACGTGCTTAAATTACGTTACAGGAAATTTGTGAAGAAGCATTTTCGTAATGCTTAAAGACTCGTTTCCTTTTCTACATTATACTTAAAACGAGTTTCAATATAAAATCCTTTGAGACTGGCAACCTTCGAGTATATTGCACTATAAAACACTGAGAAAATAAACATAAATATTTGTTTAGGCTTCTCTATAAGGCCGATATGTAAGATAAAAGACTGAAAAATAAATCCGATTGATTATCTACAAGTCTTCACTACTTGAAAGAATCCAGACAATCCTAACGTTAAGAATAAACGTAATAAAAAACTTTTTACATAAAAATCTATTTATATTTTTGTAAGGATATATTGTATTTTATGTAACATTATTTAATACGTATTTTAATTCAAACCGATCGCTGCGCCCTTAAAAAATAATAGTTTAATAATAATTTCATATCAACCGATGGGATACGGCATTTAATCATATAAAAATAAATTGTTTAACTCTTGTACAATGCCAGTACTCCTATTTGGGTGAGAATTTTGGCATCTTACCATAGGTCAAAATAACAAACTTCTGAGTTTTGAGAGTAAGTGCTTGAAAAGAATGTAAGGTTTAAGGTAGTTTTAGTTTTTAACGAACATTGAAGTCTGAGAACGGACGTAGCAGTCTTTTATAACGAGCGTCTTGATAATGCGGCGGTGGTCATGGCTTGTACACGAGCTGCGCATGCCTGAAGATAACCTAAATCCAAGTTGCCTCTTCTTTAAATCTGCGGGCTCACACCGTCTTAGAAGGCCGTCGGTGACGATCTTTCGACTTTATTCGGCGGAACAAAGGGGCGCTGGATTGACGTGGGAGGAGGCGAGAGTGCTGGCCTGCGATAAGGTCTCCTGGAGGTAATTGCTGATGTCCACATGCTCCACTTAAGAGCGAATGTGGAAAAAAAGAAGAAAAATATGTTTTCTATACCCTTTTTGCATATACACTCCTTTCTACCTGCTAATAAGTTTCTAAAATATAGGCATTGCGTATTGTTTCTTTTTTATAACATGACTTTTAAATATGATCGCGTTGTTTTCGATTTGAAATTTCTGTATTAAATATTAAACTATAAAGTAGATACTAACCTCCTTAATAAAATACAAATAAATGCGGGATTGAGAACCAAAGCCAATTAAAACGATTACTTAAATTAAAACTTCACAGACATAACGAAAACACACATTTAGCAAATATAGAATCACGTATTCCAAAGAACCACAAATCACGCGAAGAATTGAGGAATCTAAGCTCAGAAATACTTCGACGTACCCCACAGTAATTTGTAAACTAATGTTGTCTTTGCTGTAGATAATTTGGAACCGAATTCGGATTATTTTAACCTCTGCCAAGGATTCTTAGAGCATTATACAAAATCTTTCTAAATAACATTGTTGATGCGCTCCTACAGCAAAATCAAGCATTCATGAGGCAAAAGGTGTTTTTCAATCCTGGCTTAAAAACACACGCCATGTCTGACTAGATTGTGCTACTACCATACCTACTGCAATAAAAAAAACTGTGATTATTAGGTTAAGTTAAAACGACGCGCGACGTTTTATGTAAAAATCATTTTGCTATTCCATGAGAACTTTTGGCATAGGGTCTATTTACGTTTTTTTATTATTTCTGTTTTTAAATAAACAAAACGTTTCTATGGTAACGGAATTAATATGTTATTAGTGCAACATAGCATAATTATTTTACGAAGGTTTGAAATATGCATATTTTGAATTACCCGAAAACGAAACGTTCTTGTGGGAAGCGTAGTCGGCGGTTACAACGCGTGACGTCAAAATGACGTGATGCCAACTGCGAGCCGTAATGTACTCGTTTGTGCTCATTTTAAAACTCTAAAGTTATAAATGAAAGCTTGATTTGAATACATTGATAGTTATTGTTTTGAATACAAAGATTCGTTAAAACCTTTGAAAATACCCTATTCTGTCGTTAAGTTTTTAAAAAATTCGCATGTTCAAAGTTTTTATTTATTGAATTTGTGGCGTAAAAAAAATGATTTGTTGCTCCTAAAATATTTTTTTGCAGTTTTTTGTCTTCCGGTGACATGGTTAAGATATTAAAAAGGAAAATGACTGCAACATAAACGGAATATAACTTAAAGCATTTGTTTTTTTAAAAATGGCTTAAAAGGTCTTTCCTTTATATGTTTCTCCAATAAAAAGAAGTTGAGAGATGGCTTTATTTCAATAGAAAAGCTTTTAATGAAAAAATATAGAAAATGTACTTAAAAATCTAAACCGTAGATTGGTCTGTTCCTTCCGCTATGTTTTCCGTTTATTTTTGGAACATAATTACTACATTCAACTCTGACCCAACTTTTAGAGTAGTACTGAGTTATTTCGCAAAACCGTCACAAAGCATCACACTTCCATATTATGTGACCTTTGTCTAACTTTAATGATTGTAGTTGTTGTTTATCACTAATATAAAGTACGTAATTGTTTTTGCCAAATTATTTGGAATAGAGACATTACTACACGCTAGAACAATGAGGTTTGGTACAAATGTAATTAAGATAAAATTAGAATCTCAAGTATTCAGATTCAAATAACACAGATTTTCTGTAAATAAGTGTTATTGTTGCATAACAATATTTATTATAAAAGCTTGTGTTTAATAGGTAAACTCTGACTCCAGAAGGACATTTTTTTCCAAATCTCGACATTTGCTTAAAACATAATTTTTCAGGACAGGGTATTTTGTTTTTTGCGTCAGAACAATCTTCGTTTTAGACCGTAAAAATTACACCGTGCAACTAAGCCCAAAGGTAACAGAATATATAATTTGTTAACAGTTTATAATTTTCTTTTCAATTTTATTAGCACCCAATATAAATTATTAAAATTAAGGATCAGATGATATATCGTGTTTTGAAAAAACGAAGACTTTCATATTTTTAAAACTTTATGCTCAGAGTAATAATGCGCCAAGCTATAGACTAGCCCAATCGTAGAAAAACCATTCTATGACTATTGGGTTTAAAATAAGCTACAGTTCGCAGCAAAACAATGGGCCTTACTCAAGTCAAGAATTGCAAAATGGATATTAATTTGCATTGTAAATACTTTTACATATGTACCTGTGTGTTTATTATTGCACTGTTATTCCAATTTATTTTTCTAAAATTCGCCTTTATTTATTTTATAAAACTGAAAATACATTTGTGTGTCTGTTTTTTTATTCATTTCATTTACAATATACTTATGTTACATTTATTGTGACATAAATTCCAGCCCCATGGAACCGAAGTCCGGTGTTGAGTTTGTTTATTTGTCTGTCACATCTTCGAAACAGCGACTCGTAGCGGCCTGAAATTTGGACATCTCATTTAGGATGCAATTTCAAGGTTAACGTTGCTATTTTCAAGTAAAATTTGAATCAAACTCTACTAGATAAAGACTCAAACTCTATATGGATGCCTAGTGCGGCCCTGACATATTTCCCTTAATCAGCTGTCATTACCAACATACTTCAATTCACAAATTTATCCCCTAAATTGAGAAAAAATAGTATCTGAAGTAAATATGTTGATATAAGGAAAGTTTTTAAGCAACATAATACACGTGTCGGGACAATTTATGCCAAAAATCAATATAAATCATGGGAAAATATTCGGAATCAATTACCTGTGAAAACTGACTTCTTTAACACTTTTGACGCTCCTACTGCTGCAACCAAACATAATGCGACTCACCATAGTCGATTACGATTCAAAACTAGATGGTAAAAAATAAGTGGTTAAGAATAAAGATGTTTAATTTGAATTTGAATGGAGATATTTCATCTTAGATTAAATCAAAAAGCGTCGCGTGTCCCAAATTACCAACCAGACTTATTTTTTGGTTTAAGTAATCATTATAAGAGTAATTATCATTCATTGAATTAACTAGTTCTAATCGATACACGGATTATTAATTTGTTTTATACGTCATTGTTGATAATCGAGTTTTATATTATAAAACGAATCAATGAACAAGTTCAGTGGTTTTTCATATATTTTTTTTGTCAATTGGTTGCAAGCTAGGTAAAGATATAAACAACAAAATTTATGTAGCGTACTATAATCGCTTCGATTTTTTAGTTAAGTAGTTTTGATTTTACTCCGTCCCTGACGTCACTAGTAGTTGTCATCAGCGAGTTGTCATGACTGGTGAGTTTGCTTACCGGAAACCGGAAATCTATCCGACGCCATAATTGGTTGGTTGCCCGTTGTTCAAAATAGTTTATTTTTGCGTACATTTTCGAAAAACTTCGCCACACCATCAAATGCTCTAATTTTTACCGCATGTAAGAAAACATTTTTTTTAATCAAATTTTCCGTAGCACTGAATTTCCTCATTGGAAATTCTATAAATAATTTAATTATAATTGTTATTGTTTTCACGTTTTAATTTATTATTCTTAAAAACGTGCCCCAAAAATACAATGTTAACGGTATTATTCTTTTTTCCGTGTGACGTCGGATAAATTTACATCAAATGTATTTTGAATGACCTAAAAACGAGACGTTTCCTGCCCTATTGAAAAAAATGGCAAGTATTTCATTACCGCTCTATACTGATATGCAATGTTTCTTAGAAGCGCACTCAACGGGTATTATGTGTGACGTCGAAATGATGTGACGCCAACTGCGAGCCATTTTGTACGTGCTCGTTTTTGAACTCAAAAAACCTAAACGGAAACTCATTTCTATGCAGTGATAGTTACATCATTAAAAACGTGAAAATCTGCTTTGAATATTCAAAATATTATCAACGTTATTCCCTTGTTGTGAAAATACCCCATTATGTATGTGTATAATAATATCTGTGTTTGGGTCTAAAAGGCCAAATGTCGGATTAAATTTTTTTCTTGAAAACATTTTTTGTAGTGGGTCCATTAAAAAATTCAAACACTGAAAACATATGTACACATTCATGAGTGGTCGTATTTTTTTATTAAAAATAGTTTCAAATTCAAACAAATTATTATAACGTAACAAAATATATGCGATATTACACTGCCGTAATTTATAATTTACGACATCGGCTCTTACATACCCATGCTAAAGATATATGAATGTAAAAGTCTTGCGGGTGTTTATTAATAAATGTCCTTTACAATTTTTGTATTTCTGCTCCCAAGCATCGTGAAAATAGTGTATTCCACAGGCGCCGCGAGTTGATCAAAACCCGTAAAAAAAATGCATTGGAAATTTATTCATAGACTGGTTGGTGGGAAGCTATCAAGATTTAGCTTGCTGCGGGATTGAAACGCGGAATAGAACACGCAAAGTATGGCAAAAGGAAGATGGAATAGTTTCCCGAAAGAACGTGCTCCTAGGGAGAACCAGTTTATTAGCAAAGCTCTCGGCTCCCATATCGAAACGTGAGATTTCCGCGGTGAACAGCGTCAGCGCCATGAAAGAACGCATTTACCGGATACCGCATAATCTCTTCATTTGACCTGTGAATAAATAGAAGCTTCAAAAATTTATTAAACCTTAAGAAATTTAAACATGTACGTAAATATGTATCTATTTTGGGTGACCCGTGTAAGTTTATTTATTTCACAGTTTTAAAATGGACAAAGGTTCATTGTTTCAGGTACCGACCAGCTGAGAAATTCCGGTGTTTTGGCAGGACATTATTTTTTAGACGTCTTTTTCTTTTCATCAAATGACTGTTAAAAAATTCTAATAATAAAAAAATAGAAAACATACCTATAAGAATAATATTGGAGCATAAACGTAAATTAGAAAATACATCATCAGTAATAAAAAAAATAAACGTAAATGTAAATGAGAAAACAAACCAATAATGATAAAAACAGAAGCATTAGTATAAATTAAAAAAATATGGCGATTATAATAAAAATTTAAGCATAAATATAAATTAGAAAAAAAAACATTTAAAATTGTAAATTAAAATAATAATAAGAAAATAAAAACAAAAATTAATTTCGGTTAAGTGCAGTCCTTGCTTACAGTGCTAGTTTGGAAAATTTCCTAGATATAATTAACTAGTTTAATAAAAAAAACACGTATTTTATTGTTTTCAGATGTTTTTCAGTAAGTGATATAATTTAGTAGAGTTACCGACATAAATTATTTAGCCCCTTTACTTCACAAATATTAAAAGGATGAACACAAAAATGACAGATTGTCTTTTAAATGTCAATTATTGAATCAACATTCCATTCGTAATACTTTATGATATATTATTTTCTAATTAACAGTTTTATATTACAAGTCAATGGGTAGAGAACTCACAAATTTGGAAGAGACATGAAGAACATTTCAGAAAAGGTAATATAGAAGTCTAGGCATCTACAAGGCTTATGACCTGTCATTGGCCAGTTTAAGTGGCCACTTTACACACTTTGTAACATTCCAACTAGCCAATGACAGGTAATAAGCCCTGTAGATGCCTAGACTTCTATATTACCTTTTCTGAAATGTTCTTCATCTCTGTTTTAACATGTTAGTGTTATCAGCTCCCCAGGGAGTTAAATCCAGTCCTTGTCTACAAAAATTTGGACAAACTCAAAATATTGTTCTAAAATTTGGGTTATTTTTATGGAATAAACTTGAATGTATACACTAATATTAATGTTTTCATTTTCAAATAACTTACCTGGTAAATAAAAAGACTACAAAATAATCTTCATAAAAATGTTATAAATCATAATAATAAATATCTTCTATTTTTGATAAATATCTGCTACTTTTTTAGTCGGCCTCGTATTATAGTAGTCAGCGCGTTTGCCTAGCATGAAAGAGGTCTCGGGTTCGATTCCCGACATGATTGACATGAAACATTTAGTTAAATAGATGTTTCTATAACCTGAAGCGTAGGACTGATCATCTTACCTTTATCTTACAAAAACGATTACAATTCACTGCGATTGATATACCAATGCAGTGTCCTATGCAATTTTAGGTGCGAAAAGGTAATGATGATGATTATTAATAAAATCCCCAGAGGATTTAACTTTTGCATGACTTTGATGTCACATGAGTCTAGATAGGATAAAAAACATTATGTATCTCTCATATTAAAACAAAATATGATAGAGGAATATTTTTTGTTGAAAAAATTGTGCGATTATTTGTATACATTACGGATAACTTATTAAACAAGATAATATCTCCATATTAAAAAAAACATGTATTTTACAATATGCCACCTGTAACACGGCATTATCTCGCACCGCCTGCATAGGATTTTTTAAGCATAGTATTTTTTTAATTATTTTAGATTGATTCTATTATTTTGATTTTTTTTTCACCACAACAGGCCAGGAGGCCTGATTACAATGGTGAATTACATTACAAAACACCCAGGCTTGAGAAAAATCACATTTAATTTTTGTTTAATTTCTCACCGGGAATCGAACCCGGAACCTTCCGTGTGTGAGTCAAGCGTCTTGAGGGCGCCATTTTAAAAGTTAATACTATTTTAGTGTACAAAGATTTGGACCTTCTAAAAATATCTTCATTTCTCGTTTTGAAAATTAAGACGTGGTTTAAGATAAAAAAAGCAATGGAACGATAGTACGAATTTCACCAAAAAAGCACCAAAAAAGCACAAAAGCACAAAGTACTCGGGTTTTTGCACTAGTAATATGTCACGTTCATTAATAAATCATAACGTCGAAAGATTATCAGATGTTCCTTGTCAAATAAAGTCTAATTTTGGTGCAAAGCGCCAGAGCGCGAAAGCTGTGACGTAATTTGTAATATTCGACAGCTGTAGTTTGTTCAGTAAAGATTTCAGATTTAAATTAAAATGTATTATAAGCGCTGGCTTAAAGTGCTTGAGAGAAGACAAGGCACGATCAGGTGAACCGACTATTGAGAACTGGCTGCGCCAAGACAGAATTATAATGGAATTGTTTTGGGAAGATTTATGGCAGAAACTTGAAATTAAAATACGAGACCATAAACAATATTTAAATTTAAATTTGTTTTCTCAGGTGGATAATTTGAATTATCTTTGAATATATTCGTTTAAAACTGATACTCTTAAACAAAATATGACACTCGTTTGAAAGAGACATAAAAAACGTAGTAAATTATATATCTGTATAAAAATTTTACTTCAAAATAAAAGTAAATATTTTTTTTAATTTTTACTGATTTTTTGTAGGACTCACTTGGAAATGAATTTTTAGTATCAGGTGACCTACTATTGTATAAAAAACAATGCAGGAATGAAATCACATATTGCCTGTGTGAGATCAATTGATTACTAAAACACCTAAGTTACTGATGACAAATTATTGCAAACATGCTCGGATATCAGCCATATCGATAAAATCGCTGACAGCTATTTAAGCCGTTCACGAAATCAAGTTTCTACTAGCAAGTAAAGTAAATACTGGACAATATACATATGAGTAGTAAAACCTTTATTTACATTCATATAACACACTCAATCTGCTACAACATGTAGTTCAATTACTCAGCTCATACAAGGCAGTTACAATATGTAGTCCGAACATTCATACATTCAGTTACAATAGATAGTTTGGATAACCTCAGCCAATTCCGACATGTTATCCAGAATATGGAAGTCTAGGCATTTGCAGGACTTATGACCTGTCGTTGGCTGGTTTAAGTGGCTACTTAACACACTGTGTAACATTCACCATTCTGCCCATGTTTGAATTAACTACCTACATCGTTGAATTAACTACCTGGTAAAAGAAGAAGTATAAAAATTGGAAAATTGTCATCAGGCGTTGCCTAGTAGGTGATTTAGTTCAGCCGGATGAATCTTACCCACGTGATAAAGGTTTCAGCTCTTTTACTTCACAAAAGTCAACAGATGGTAGAGTTGAGGAAATGTGGATGTTCAAACATGGGCAGAATGGTAAACGTTACACAGTGTGTAAAGTGGCCACTTAAAGCCAATGATAGGTCGTAAGCCCTGTAAATGCCTAGACTTACATATTCCCTTCTCAAAAATATTTTCCCTCTATGTTGAAATAAATTTA
This sequence comes from Micrasema longulum, assembly GCF_059751315.1. Taxonomy (NCBI): domain Eukaryota; kingdom Metazoa; phylum Arthropoda; class Insecta; order Trichoptera; family Brachycentridae; genus Micrasema; species Micrasema longulum. The sequence continues at coordinate 548,243 of NW_028278282.1, forward strand.
ACCACTATTTATTCATCATGTAATAAATACACTTGAACCCTAACTATCGTTCTCTTCTGTCAACCTCCGACTGGATAGAAGCTCTCCATGCATTCGCATGAATCGAGTCTTACATTTTCTTAAATAAATAAAAAAACTTCTTCTAAATTTAAGTTATTTTTATTTTAACTTATTAAGAAAAAAATAGTACTCCTCTGGCAACATAAATAGCCCATAAGAATCCGTAAAAAATAGAACTTAGACAAATTATTTATGGCGTTCCATTTTAACACATCTTCTAATTTTATGCCTAGACGTATATCTGTTTGTATACTATACATCAATTTTATGCCTAGACGTATACCTATTTGTATACTTTACAAACCAACTGGTCAAAGAAGAAGTTTAAAAATTGAAAAATTGTTTTCAGGCGTTGCCTAGTATGTGAAATAATTCAATCAGATGAATCTCTTCGCAACAATAAAGGTTTCAGCTCTTTAACCTCACTAAAATCAACAAACGGAAGAATTGAAGAAATTTGGATGTTCAAACATAGGCAAAATGGTGAATGTTACACAGTGTGAAAAGTGGCCACTCAAACCAGCCAATGATAGGTCATAAGCCCTGTAAATGCCTAGATTTCCATATTCCCTTATTTAAGGTATTCTTCATCCCTGTTGTAATTTGTTCAAACTAATTTTGACATTAAAAAAAGATTTCGAGTTTTCCAATTTGAGACAAAAAAATTGTAATAAAAAACTTCATTAATTGTTAGGCTTTAAACTCTTTCAACTGAAATATTAAATTTTCAAAACATTTATTTATTAAATAAAACACCATTAAGCATCTTTAAAAAATATTTATTATTTTATTAGAACATTAATATTTTGTAAGACCGTTTTTGGCTTTTATCACACTATTTATTCGTCTTGGCATGGATTTGTACAGCTTACCAAAAAATTCTGCGAAAACTTCTTCATAACATATTTTTTCTATTACATATTTTAACTCTTGCACCGTTTTCGGGGATTTCTTATTCATTTGTTTTCCTATTACAGTCTTAGATTTCCTATTATGTTTAAATCTGGGGTATTTTCTGGCAATGAAAGGGAATTTATTCCCAATGAATCTTTTGAGCTGCGATACTTGATGAAGAAAAACACCAAAAATTAGTTTCAAAAATGTTAAATACAATAAGAAAAATCATCAATACGCATTAAAAAAATACACAATTACAGAACGAGCCCGAGAATAAGGCGCAGAATCATCCTGAAATACAGGGTCATTAATTTCTTCAAATATGTTATTAATTGTTGGCATAACACCCTCTCAAATGATTTTATTAATTTTTTAAATTTTTTTAGTAGAGTTTTAAACAGTAATACACCTAAAAAAATAAAACAAATAAAATATACAGAGAATAAAACCAATGACAGATATCTACAGAAATACATTAAATACTCTTACAATACATGCTATTGTGTTTGTATTAGTGTAAGCGTGTGAGAGGGTGTAATAATGGAATGAGGATTAACATGCGTGTAAATATTATTTCACAAGTGTGAAAAATATAAAAATATAAAAAATACTAAGAATTAGAGATAAAATAAGATTTAATTATAGAAACTAAGTATAAGAAAGAAAAGCTTGTTTTAAAACGCGCATTTTAAATGATAATTTGTGACAACCAAACGGATGAATGAGGGAAAGTTTAAATTATATTCACGAGCTAAACGTATAAGTGGAGAGTTCTGAGCATAGTTCGTACGAATTACTGACACATGAAATAGAGAGCTCGACGTATGACGGGTGCAATATTTTTAGATTACGGTAGATTTTTCAGCATTCATCGACCCTTCTATAATTATTAAATGAAGTATTTTTTTAAATTGCGTTTAAGTACGAATTTACGTTAGTTGAAATGACGTAAGTAAAGGGTTTACTGTATTCCAACTTCAAATATTGAGAATTAAAAATTTGAATACTCATTTAGATACAAAACTAAATGTACCACCAACATATTTGTATGATATTCAGCAAATTTTACTCACCGTTACACTATGATCCTTACAAAAAAACGACATCAGAACTGTCACATTCTTAAGTATATATTATTCACCTGTTTTTTTGCGGTTATGAGACATGAAGTCAGATGCGTGTTTGCGAATTATGTTAATACTTCAATATTAATTAAAATATGGTAGCAAATATAAACCGTTACCTCACTATGCGATGTGGTGCGATTTAGGCGGTAGTACGATATAGGTTACTGTATCTTATATTGATAAAGACAGGCGTCGTGGAGTTGGTTAGACGGCCAACTGTGAAACTGGCCTAGCGGGTTCGATTCCCGCCAGTTGCAAGAAAAAAAATCAAGAAATATTTTTTTTTCTTTATTGGTCTGGATGTTGTTATGTACATTATATATAATATATAACCCCCATCCATATTTATTCTTTCCCACCTGCTGACAAGCCTCCAAATAGAGGCTTAGCGAGTTATTCCATTAAAAAAAGAAAATACATATTTAAATATATGAACTAAATAAAACCTCTTACGTTTTTTAGGGAAATGCATCACGAAAGATATATTATTGAGTTTTTATAATGATTTTTGATCAGTGATGCGCGTACACAAATCATAGTAATAACAAAATTATTCGAAATTAGGCTTTTGAATAACCGATTAGCGAGAATTTAAAAACATACACATTCCAAAAAGTACAGAAATCACTGATATAAATTATTTCTCAACAATATATTTATTTTTTCAAATTTTTGTAGACAAGGACTGGATTCAACTCCCGGGGAGTTGTTAACATTAACATATTACAACAGATATGAAGAACATTTAAGAGAAGGTACTGTAGAAGTTAAGGCATCTACAGGGATTATGAGCTGTAATTGGCTGGTTTAAGTGGCCACTTTACACACTGTGTAACATCACCATTCTGCCCATATTCGAACATCTATATTCCATCAATTATTTTATCTGCTGATGTTTGTGAAGTTAAAGAGCTGAAACCTTTATTTATGGGGGTGAGATTAATCTAATTGAATTATTTCACCTACATACTAGGCAACGCCTGAATTATTATTTTTATTTTTTAAATTTCTTTACTCTTTCATGGACCAGGTGGATCAACAATGTTTTGAGTTTGCCCAAACTTTTGAAGACGAGGATTCAACTCTTCAAGCTGTTAACATTGACTTTCTTTCATCTGTTGATGGGTGTGAAGAATTGAAGGAATATAGATGTTCAAATATGAGCAGAATAATGAATGTTACACAGTGTTTAAAGTGGCCACTTAAACCAGTCAATAACAGGTCATAAGAGATGCATAGACTTCAATATTACCTTCGTAATAGTCAGCGCATTTGCCTACCATCCAAGAGGTCTCAAGTTCGATTCCCAATATGGTTGATATGAAATATTATTTCAAAGGGTGTTTTTACACTAGAATATTTCATAGTCCCTAGACTGGTGCCTGAAGCGTAAGACATATCACCTTACTTTCATGTAACAAAAATAATCAAGATACGATGCTATTGGTGTACCAATGCAGTGCCCTATGCAACATTAGGTGCGGAAAGGGAATGATGATGATGATGATGAAAATGTTTTTTATCTTTGTTGTAATATGTTAAATTGTTTTTATTAAAAGATTATAAATAGTAATATGAGAATAACGAAAGCCACGTTTGTTCAACATATTAAAATACTGACACGTAGGGACACTTATGGACCTACGTGATAAGATGCTCGCGCCACAGGAAGTCGCTCGTTCGTGCCACGGTATATCTGCAAACGTTGTAATAAACCGTGTAAAGGGAAATACAGAGAGATATGGTTTTATTTCACCCACAAGGCAATACACAACCCGTTTACTTATTGGTTTTAATTTATTACGCCTGCCATACGACCGGAGATCAGCGTTTGGCACGTTTCCAATTTTTCAAAAATTATTTCTTCAGTGTGCCTAAAATACGTTTCTTTCCTCAATTAATTTAAAAACAAAAGAAAGAAAGATCTATCTACTTAATTGTATTACATTAGTCACATATATGACGTATAATGTAATTAGTTATGTTAGGTTTTTGTTATTTTCATTATGCGTTTTGTAATCTAAATAATATAGATGTAATATTGATGTTTTTTGTTGATATTTCTTGATAAAACTCCATAGTCAATGATTATGATAAAATTATAAATTAACTTATCAAAGAAACTTCTTGGTTTAGTTTTAATTTTTATTATTTTGACCAACAAGTATGTTTCTTAAAATATTTCGTCATTCACCTTTAGGTATGTACACTTCCCTGTCAAAAATCAAGTATTGTGCTAACTTTATCTGTTAAAATGAGTATTTCCCACCCTGTTGTATTTTGCCATGTGTTTTTTTATCACATTTTAAATAATAAAATCTTAGTTAAAATTTCGGTCCAAAAAATCCCAAAATGAACTGTTTAGCAAACTAGTTGTAAATATTTATGTTTCTGTCCCCTGTTAAAATACTAATTTGATCTTATCTCCAAAATATGTTAAGAATATTATAAAAACTGTAAGTGTTGTAAACAATTCACCAGTCTTAAAGATGCCGACTTAGGTGAAAGCGCTCGTTGTTCAAAATAATAAAATGTAAAACTAAACCATAGATGAATTTATTTATAATTTTGTCATAATCATTAACTATGGAGTTTTATCAAGAAATATCAAGAAAAACATCAATATTGGTAAAATATATGTTTAAAAGGTGTTCCAACGTTGTAATATTTCAATGATCATGGACTGTCACAAGAAGCGGAAAACTGATCACCTTACCTTCCTTATAACAATAATGTTCGAGATACGATTAAATTGTAGTGCCAATGTAATGCCCCAAATATTACACAACGAGGTGGAGTTATCTCCACTTGATTTCCTTTTCCGGATATTTTACCCGCGAGAAGCCATCGAGTAAAAAACACTCGTAAACAAATTATAAATTGAGTAACTTTCTTAAACGGTGCAAAAACACGATGTACATAAAAATGGCCTAGATGATAGTATACGTTGTGTTTCTCACCAAAATGACAACTGAAAAATGCTTCAATACACAGCATAACAATACAGATAAATGTTTGACGGGAAAAATATCCGCAACAATAGTAAAAACGTAGAGCATCTTTTTTGTTTAAGAAAAAATCTATGTTTTTTTTTATTCATCAATCAATATTTTTTTAGTCCACTGATTTTCGAGTAATAAATCACTGCTGTTGTTTTCAGTAAATTTAAAGTGAAGAAAAGGGTAGTAGGGTGTGTTTATTTTGCATAGTTACGGAAATAAATAGGTAAAAAACTGTCCCAAAAGCGTGTTCATTCCACTTCAGTGGGCGAATGTCTGTCCTCGAATTGGGAGGGCTTATCAACGCCTCCCGATAAAGAACATTCAGGGGTATTTGCCCGCTTATATTATCCCTCACGCTTATATAACTAGAGAAAAAAATACATTAATGGTATCACAAAATCGATCGCATTTATAAACCAGGTCGATGACTTTGTATTTTTACAGTATTTTTAAATTTTACGACTTTCGAATTTAAAATAGGGTTCGGTTTTTGGTTATAAAAGATAAAAACAAAAATTACAATTTATCTTAGAGCAAAAGTTATATTAGAGCGAAAAATTAAATAACGCCCGCACTTCAAAAAATAAAAGAAAATACTGATTGCGTGTAAGGCTTACAGGAAATGAAAAATGTTACATTAAATTTTGTAAAGAGAGACCGGTTTAATTTATATTTTATATAAAGAATTTCTAGTGAGAAGATCTTAAAAATATTTATTTATATCCAAAAAAACTACGAATTTAATATGATAGAAAAAGAATGTGAATAAGGATTTTTAAATGAAAATACTAATACAATTGAACGATAAATAAATATTTCATGTATTTAAATTATACCGATTTTGGTTGGTTAGTAAAAATGTACTCAAGTGGGTACTTATTTATTTTTATAAGTAAGTTTTACCATTAATTGCCATCCTACGCTTGTATTGAAGGCAAAATGTTTTACCCTTTAAATAAAGTTCTAGCATATTTGAATAAATATACTTGGTTGCGCTAGTGGTTGATAGGATTGAGTGGTTTTTGGCTGTATGGACCACCGGTGAATGAAGGTCCACCTATCCTACCCATCCTGTGATCTCCCAACTCTCAATGTTTGTTATTTTCCTCGCTTCTTTGGTCACGGGTAGCTACGGTTGCTATGGGAACAATTTTCCATATCTATAGCAACCAACATCAACAATCGCACATTTTTTCCTCTTCATGATAATTCCTGCCAACTACCGCATGCATATAATTTTATCTGCCCGCAGCTGCTCGTCCTATAATCATCTACCCGCATCTGAACATTTTTACATCATCTGACCGCCGTTCCGCCACATTTGTCTTTATATTTTGCAAATAACTATTGTGAAAGTGTCGTGTTCATAAAAAAAGGAAAAAACTACCCAGAAGCCAGGACTTGAAGATATCCAAATTCCTGTCCCTTATTCCCTTTCCTGTCTTCCTAAAGGTAGGATTTTTGTCTACTGCAGTTTGTTTAGCCGCATACTGTTCGATTCCGCATTTTCCATCTCCACGCAACGCCACTCTTTCCCCACAATCCTGAAAAATAAATTCGATTAAATATACACCATATTATGTAGTGTTGGTTGGCTTGAGGTCCTAGGTTTGATTTCTGGTAGTATAGATGTGAAATATTGGTTTTTAAGATCGTTCCGCACTGCCATATTTCAATGTTCCTAGAGCCTAAGACAGATTACCTTACCTTAAAATGATCCAGATACGCTGCAATTGGAGTGTCAATACAGTGACCTATGCACCATTAGGTGTAGCTATCCACACCTAGTGGTGCATAGGGTGTATTCCCCTAAGAATGTTATGGTAAAAAATGTTGCAAGTATTTAATGCAAATAATTTATTTGTTTCATATTTGTTTTTCAAATGAACTTTCCAGTTTTGCTATTTACCATTTTAAACTGGCTTTTTTTCGTAAAAAAATGACAACTACAAGGTAAAGTGCAAATCGAAAAACGTATTTTATGTTTTAAATTTAACCACTTGAAAATCACAAAAATATGAATTTGATCAGTATTTCAAAAGCAATAATAAATCACTTAAATTTTAATTGACAACTTGATTGCTTTTATTAAAAACCAGTTTTGAATCTTTATTTTGACGTTATTTACCATAACATAACATCTTTTTTAATTAACTGTCATAATATTGTCTACTCAACGTTTTAAAAAATATTTTTGTTATGGTTTTCGTTACTTTTTCAATAACATTTTCTTAAAAATAAATCTACAATATTTTTTAGCCTTCTAATGTTATTAATGTCTTTCTGATAAAATGATGACTTCTTAAGTTAATTTAGTAATGTCAAGGAAATAATTTAAACTTTTAAAATACAAAACATTATATCAGATTTAAAAAACTTAGTAACATACTATAGTCACATGCAGATGAGCTATATCGCTATCAGCTAGAAGGGGAGTCGGGTGCCTGAAAATTGAACGAAATTTAAGACAAGCCAACAGAGAGCCTGTCAAAACGCTTTTAAATAAGAACACAAGAGAGATCTCCCCTTTTCCAAATCAACAGCCTCCTAAAGAATACGTGCCGTCTAATCTCTAGAACATTTAATTATAAATTATTCTTGCCATTATAAACACATTGAAAAATAAATTTCTCGTATGTAATCTACATATCGTATCATTTTACCATCCTGACCTATATGGCGGTCTCCGTGGTGTAGTGGTCAAGACGCTTGATTCACGCACGGAAGGTTCCGGGTTCGATTCCCGGTGAGAACACAAAAATTAAAATGTGGTTTTTCTTAAGCCTGGGTGCTCTGTGATGTAATTCACCACTGTAATTAGGCCTCCTGACCTGTCGTGGTGCAAAATAAAAATGTATATTTATAACAAGGGAGTTCCACAGTTTTTTTCATGTTTTTTTATTTGTTAATAGATCATAAATTTGGTAAAAGTATTTTTGAATTTTTTTGTTTTGTATGATTTCTTTCTATTCGAAGTCTTGTAATTTTGAAATTACTTCTCCCGCGATGTCACGAGTTGTCGATGAATTGAGCTTACATTTGAAAAGAGAACCCCGTATGCATGGAAACACGCTAATTATGGCATTAAAAAAATTAGAAATCTATAACAACATATAATTGATTGTGTATTCTGAACTGCTGTTGACAAGAACTTATGACGGTGACGTTTGAAAGTATTTTATTTTAATCGAAACGTATTTTTAATATTTTTTTATACATTTTCGAGAATCCTTCCAGTAAATTCTAATTTTTACCGTGTATAAGAAAAAAAAAAAATTTTGTAGCACTAAACTTCTCTATTATATGTTACTAATATCAAACTGTAATAATCTTCCAATGGATATTATCCCAACTAATTTAAAGAGTCAAAGAACAAACTTCTATTTTATAAAAAAAGCTATTTACATGTTATCTTTACAATAAAACAAACTCAAATGGTCTGTCTAGACAGTGATTTAAAATTTTGAAAATATTTTATTATTTTTAGAATCATGCGTCATTGATTTCAAAGCTCTTTATTGATAAATATTATAATTGTATCTTAATTTTATAAAACAAAAGATTGTATCATTTTTAAAAGCTGGAAATTGATGTCATAATTTACCACATAAACATGAAACGTTGTCATAATTTACCACATAAACCAGTCAATAACAGTTATTCCCCTCTCTAAGTAGTTTTTCATCTCTGTTGAAATTTTAAAATGCGAAAAAACTCTGTGCCCGGACAGATGAGGAATGCAATTCTGCGTATGTCATAAAACATAAATCCTGGTCGAGAATTTTTGACTCTACGGCTACTCTCAGCAAAAAATCAGAAAAAAAACTGAAGGTGATAAGTCGGACTCAAAATGTTATGATTGGCACTTTTTACTGCACTAATTAAGGTTTCAGATTCGATTTTTTGTAAGCTGGACGTGAAATATTAATTTAAAAAGTGGTTTTTCACTGAAATATTTTATTTATTCTCATCAAGGCGCAAGACGTTGGCCTCTGTCCATACATCCTTCTCCCTCCTTATTAATCTGCATAAAGTAAAGTGTTCCTTAAAAATATTTTTAATAACTTAATAACAGCTGCGGGTGGATGATGGGCTTAAGGATCCCCTCAATGCTGTATTAAATTGTTCTTGGATTAGAACCTAAAACATGAGGTTAAGCATAAGGCATTATTAAGTTAAGCATTATTTGCAAGAGAAGTGAGAGGAAAAAAAAACAACTCCAAATAATTTATCAAACTCTTTAAATGTTTTGCGTCTTTAGATGACGGGAGAAAACGTTTCGTCTGTCATTTATATAGTAAAAATAACGCAAAATCAATTTCGATAAACTTTCTCAGAAAAGTAATAGTTTCAAGGTTTTATAAGCAAGGGTAGCAGCTGCCATTGCATCCGCTATTCCACAAACTGTAAATTATGTTTCAAGAAATGATATGAAATAAATGAAATGAAATGATGATTTCTTGCACATTCACAAAAAGCTGAGAAGAGAAAGAGTAAGAGGCAGAAACATTAAAAAAAAATAAACCTACGTATCCAAATATCAAAGGATTGTTTTTCGACGGACGCAAAGATGTCTTTGTTTTGTAAAAAAAAGAGTAAAAATACAATCAACAATTAAATGAGCACAAAAAAAAAATGAATAAGCACATAACCCTCGTACAGGAACCTGGATTGGTTTATATTGGCCATGTTTCTCCTTCAGAAGGCACTATTAGAATATTCGAGGAAGCTGGATTTTCATTTTTTAAAGATAAAAATCATAACTTTGAAGAATTAGTTGCTGTTGCAATTTTGCCCATCTAGAGAATATTTTATTATCATCAATTACCAATATGATCTGTAAAATAAGAAAACTTTGTTGCCAAATAATAATACAATCTAGTTCTTTTAATTAGTTCAGTTAAGAAGAGCATTCCATAACAGATTATTCATACAGGCTGAATTTGATGAACAACCATAGTGCCATATGCATCGCATGTGGCGGATAAAGACATGATGATGATGAAAAAAAAACTATCGTTGACCGTATTTATATAATAAAAAAATAGATATGAAAATATTTTTTTTTACCCAATAGAGTTATCGTAAAATGGGTAAAAATATCCCGAAGAAAGAATATTCGTTTAAAGATGGATTTAGGAAGGGTCGCGGGTTCGAGGTGCGATCTTGTGAATGTTTTAAGTCATGACTCGAGTAAATCTGAACTTTATTTTGGAGACAGGGAATATTTTTTCTCGCCAAATCATGTGGCCGAACGTGATCCCTTTCCGCCCTTATCCAATAAAATGAAAAATTCCTGGGATATCCGAATATACAGTTATCGGGGAATTTCACGTCTTTAACGGAATTTTATAAAATAAATTTCCAATCGGATTAAACCCAAGACTAAAGAATTTTTCGAAGAGACTAACCGACTGAATAATTTATAAATAAGAATCAAAAGGGCTATATTACAATAATATATAAGTTATTTGATTATCTTTCATCATCGTCACAATAATATATACTCCTTTGGTTGCAATAATTTTACATTCAAAAGAGGAATTTTAAAAATAAAATAAATTTATAATACTTAGTAGTTTCTTGACAAGGCTCCTATCATCGTGAATCAGGAGTTTAAGAATAAAGTTTGTGCAAAAAATGAAGCATGCTAGGTGTATAAAAATAAATGATTTCGATATATCGAGAGTTCTTGAAAAAAAAATGACCTCGAAACAATTTGAAAAGATAACTTTTACATAAGTATATTAATCGATTTTTAAATCCCCAAAAATATTTTATTTTCACCACTTAATCGGTTAAAATAGAGGCTTTTGCATATGGTGCCGAATGCTGGGTTATGACCAAATGAGATGAAAACATAGTATCAGTATTTTAAAGAAAAATACGTAATACTACCTAAACAGAGTGGGGAGGAGACGGTTTAATCACGAATTAGAGGCACTGTTTGGCGGACATCGCACAATTCATAAAAATAAGAATATTACAATGGTTTGGCCATGTGTACAGAATGAATGATAATCGTACCCCAAAAAAGATTCTTCATACCATTTCGGAAGGCAGACGACCTAGAGTGAGACCAAAATTAAGATGGCTGGATAATGTGAAAAGTGACATTAAAGCAATTGGCCTGATGAACTGGAGGAGAGCAGAAGGTTGCAGGGAGGAATTAAGATAGATTCTGGATGAGGTCAGTGCCCACAACGGGCTGTAAGACCATTGTTGATGATGATAGTTTTACTAAATTAAACGATCATTTTAGGTATCAGATGTATTTTTGTGTTTTTTTTTATTTAGTTCTTCTAATTATTCCATTTTATTTGTGCTTCTTTCAAAAACTAATCAGTGAGAATTGTTTTTTCAAATCAAATTACGGTACAGAGTACCATGTGCGTGTGTAAAGAGTAACGTAACCACTCTCCGCGCGTGTTATGAAGGAATATTACGTATTTTCAAAGTTATCATTATATATTATTAAGAATTTTAATAGTTTCTAAAAACTTGTGTGACTATGTTTTTATTAGTTGTAATAAAAAGATGTATTTGTATTTTATGAGTTAATAAAAACTAGTAAAAGATGTGTGTTTTCTTTTTAATGTAAACATATTATTTTTATTTTTCAAATAAAAAAAAATTGAATTAAATAACCTTAATTTGTAAAAAAATCAATTTAAGGTACAAAGTTTTATTTTTATTGTAAAAAAATAACACTACATACCAAAATTGATTTGAGTTATTAAATTTGTCAACCTCGTGTAATGATCAATGTGTTTGCCCTCCATGCAAGAGGTTTTGAAATATTTATTTTTTAAGGAATTTTTAGGGTAGAATATTACAAATTCTCAGGACTAGCACCCAAAGCATAAGACTTATTGTAGCAAAAAAATGATCAAGATACACCACGGTTGATATACAAATGCACTGTCCTCGGTAAAATCAGGTCCGGAAAAGGAATAATGAAAAAAACAATCGGTTGGGTATTTTATGGCGGTTTATTGGCTTTAGCAGCATTGCCTTTTTTAAGAGGTCTCGAGTTCGGTTGCCGAAATGTTTGACATTAAATATTTATTTGAAAATGATTTTTTACTCTCGAATATTTCATATACCCTATGCTGGTACTTAAAGTGATCAAGATACGCTGCCGTACCAATTTAATGGCCTATGCATCATTGAGTCGCCCTACAGTTGACTGTCAAATAATTGACTGTTTATTGTGATGGTGCAACCTTTTTCGTACTATAAATAATTAGTATTTTATTTCGTTATGTTAAAATTTTATTTTAACATTATTATTCCGATTTAAAAATGGTAGGTTTTATAATATTATAACAATACTAAAATGGTTTGAATGTTTTAAGTGTAATTAATATAAAATGATTTTTATTATAATCTAACAGTTTGAGAACATTCCAAACACCAAATAAACACCAAGAAAGCGTAGTGGTGTGTTACTAATACAAACAAATCGTCTTTGACATATCAACGAATCGACGATTATTTATCGACGAATCAAAACAACAAATTTGAAATCCGGTCAGCGAAAAGTGTCGCCTTAATGAAAATTTATTTTATATCCTTTTGACAGTTACGCATTAATATACTCATACATGTCCACTCACACACCATTATAACTGCCACTCACACACACCCTGACTTTGTTTATTATATATTTGTGAACTGTGTTACTGTTGATATCCCCAAAAATTAAAAATTAAAAAATATTTCCTGCGCACCCTGTGGATAAAATAGTACATTGGTACACCAAATGCGACCTATATTTATTATCTGTTACATAATAGTAAGATGATCAGTTTAACGCAGTCCAGGAAAAACTAAATATTACGGTGTTAAATCACCTATTTAATCTATTCCTGATGACAGCTTTTCCAGGAATCGAACCCGAAACCTTAAATATGATAGACAAACGTGCTAACCAATACAAAACGAGGCAGACATAAATCCACTTACTTTCTTTTTTGTACGATTGTTGCTTGATAGTAGCCACTGAATCAAAAACAATTTTCCAGCCCAGTTTTATTTCATATATTAATATAAACACGTATGTAGACCATATGGAAGCGTTACGCATTAACGTTTGGTAAGTCTAACTTTACTAAGTGAGAAAACAATTATGCATTATTTATATAGCGTAAATGAGTTTACGGTAATTAAAAATATTTTTTTTTTCTTAGTATTTTGAAATAACATTTAAAAAATACATACTAAAAAATACATACTAGAAAAAAGTACTAGAAATTTCATAATACAATGTGTCCGCTGGTAGATTTGACGCTGTAAATCGCATTGTATCTGGTTATAGTAGATGCTGCGGAGGAGTTGAAGTATCATTTGAAGCGAGAAAGTTGCGGGTTTAAAAAAAATCATGACTCTCTGGATATAATATCATCAGGCTTTTGCGGTTCAAGCATATTTCGCGAACAAGAATTCAACCAATGTGGCGAGGTGACGTTTTTGTTCTCAGTTCGATATTCGATGATTAAGTAATGACTATCAAACTGTATGACATGGACGTGGGTGCAAAAGTTTCAAAGATTGAAATCAGTCGAAAATAAACCTTGATTCGGTCCTTTAATTTATGTTTTGAGTATGGAAAACGTAGAGTCAACATTTTTCGAAAACCTCGCAAATCAGATTAAAAGGTAACAGCATCTACTGACATTAACAAGATTTAAATATACAATATTTTGAAGAAAAAATTTAAATTCTATCCTTATAAGCTACAAATCGTTCAATAATTGAAAGATAATCGTCGCACACGGAGGGAAAACTATGTCAGAGTGATTTTGAAAGGAATTTTTACCCCGACACGTTTGAATAACATTTTTTTAGTAAATAGGCATATTTACACGTTGCAAAGTACATCAATAAACAAAATATATTCTATTGAAGCCAAAAAAATAAGCAAAAAGAAAATTTTGAGCCACTTCATAGCCTGAAGACTGCTGTTTGGTGCGCCATTTCCGGCCGACGTGTAATTGGGCCATTTTTTTCGTAATCGTGAAACAGGAAGACTTCAGAATGATATGGTGTGATTGTTGATACTTTTTTATAGTAGAGCGAATCCAACATGATAATATTTAAAGGAATCACCCGCAAAGCTTCTATTTATAGGCATGTCAGCAATAATTAAAGTAATTTTTAGTGGGCTTAAGCAACAGCATACACATTTCGAGCATCAAAGACTTAGATGAGTAGCATTTAATCTAAAAAATTAATAAGTCACTTTGGTGCCGTAGACTGGCTCCAAAGATCATCTGATCTTACTCCATGTCATTTTTTTCCAATAAAATTACCTGAATTAGCAATGAAAGTCGTTCATGAAATTATCTGACGTAAGATTGCAGCTATCAGTTCAGATCTCCGCGTGCGAGTTAAGGCCGATATGAGGTCTTAATTGCAAGGGTGCTTGCAACAAAACGGACGGTATCAGGATCAAGTAGTTTTAAAACATTAATTCGAAGAACTTCTATTTTAGAAAATAAATAAATCATATGTCATATATAATAATAAGAATTATTATCAATTATTTAAGTAAACATATTATAACAGAGACGAAGAACATTTAAGTGAAGGTAATATAGAAGTCTAGGCATCTACAGGGCTTGTTACCTGTCAATGGCTGGTTTAAGTGGCCACTTTACACACTGTGTAAAATTCACCATTTTGGCCATATTCGAACATCTATATACCTTCAATTCTTTCATCTGTTGATGTTTGTGAAGTTAAAGAGCTGAAACCTTTATTTATGCGGGTGAGATTCGGACAAACTCAAATTTGACAAAATTGGACAAACTCAAAATATTGTTGATAAATCCACCTGGTATATAATGAAGTGTAGAAATTGAAGAAATAACATTTTGAGGCGTTGCCTAGTATGAAGGTGAAATAATTCAATTAGATGAATCTCACCAGTATAAATAAAGGTTTCAGCTCTTTAACTTCACAAACATAAACAGATGAAAGAATTGAAGGTATATAGATGTTCAAATATGGGCAAAATGGTGAATGTTACACAGTGTGTAAAGTGGCCACTTAAACCAGTTATTGACAGGTCATAAGCCCTGTAGGTAAATAAATAGTCCAGATCTTGTCTCGATGTCTTCTGTTTGTGAATGCATCTTTTCTTTTTTTTAATGTTTTAAATTATTCTTTTACTATAATATTTTATTTTATTTTATTTTTATTTTATTTGGGAAATCAACAGTTCTACATACATATTTTTAGTAAACAAAGAGATAAAGTGTATAAACTCAGAACTAATAACAGATTTCCACATAGTATACAAAGTTAGCAAAGAAAATATATTACATATCAAATAAATACATACAATTTATACATATAAAAATGTTATTTTCATGTACTCAATAAACAAAAAAAAAAATATATTTATTTTAAGAACGTTACCGTAAATTGGGCGGGATTAGGACAAAAAAGCTTGAAGAGAGGATAAGGAGGGGAAGGGAGATTTACATATTTATTATTATAATGTCTACTAAGTTACATAATGCATTTTTAGTGTAAATTTAAAATCTGACAGAGTGAAGTTTGCGTAATCTATATTTTTAAATTTTGTATTGTACATTGAAAAAGTACATATTAAGTAAAGTAATATTTATATAAAGTAATATTTAAACCTTATAAATTGTATACATGGACAATGTCCGTTAATAAATAAATAGATATCTAGACTTCTATATTACCTTCTCTTAAATGTTGTTCGTCTTTGTTGTAAAATGTTTATATAAACAGCTCCCCAGGGAGTTGAATCCAGTCTTTGTCTACAAAAATTTGGACAAACACAAAATATTGTTGAATTATTTAAGTGACAAATCTGCCGGCGGACACCCTGTAGAACACATACGTCTTACCGTACTTAAAGTTAAAAAATGATAAACGCTCGTATTTGAGTTCTCGAACGCATTAAATCTGGTACTCAGCACATCAATCCTGCAGACACTATTCACGACTCGGAGCTGTTTGCAAGGGCAAGAACTTCTCTAAAAGGTTGACATTTTTCGATGATTCAAAATGATTTCTGCGCCAATTTGCTCTCTAGTCACGATGCAGTCAGTAAATCGAGAATAGTTGGGGTGAGATTTCTTCTCTGTTTTTATTTTTCTCCATGTGTATTTTCCCGAAGTGTTGTGTCGGGTAATCGCGTTTTATGGCTTTAGGCTAAGACCAATTCAAAAAGTTTTTTGTCTTTGCGGGTGAATTTACACTTAAATTTGATTCTCGTATTTATATTCTTGGCACTACAGAACGTGTCTCGTATTGGGAATACACTTGAAGGTACGTTTTTCTTTTTGTAGAAAATGCGATGTTGGTTATTGATTTTTATATTGACTGGATTATTCAAATCGTTGATATTTAAAGTACTCTTTATCGATTAAGTGCAGTTTTTTTAAATTTTTTATGTTAAATTATAGTATTTGGCAAACCTGGTAAAATCCAAAATATCAAAACAGTAAGATATGAATTGAAACTTATTCAGAATACAATTGAGTACAATAATTAAAACACTGTCAGATACGGCTTTATTTGTGAGAATCCGACTTTTGAATTATTGGGTCTGTTGCAAACATGTGAGTATTGCAAAATTGGCGATCTCCAAAATTCTCCAAAATTACATGAATTATTTAATTATTATATCTTGGCAAAATCACGAGTATTTCATCACTGGTTACGTATAAAGTATCAACTTGTTATAATAATAAAAAGTTAAAGCTAGTATTGTATCAGTTTTTTTGTAATTTGTTCAAAATAAAGAAATGTGGATTTGGCGGGGTTTGCAAATAGAACGCTTATTTAAAGCTTGAAGACAATTATATGTTTTCCTTGTTTATTTTTTCAAAACTCTTTTTTCAAACATTTCTTTACGGACGTGTCAGGGAATTACAATATAAACAGTTATTATTCCAATAAGATGTATTTACAAAAATAAATTAAAAACCCACATCATTTTCAAACCACAAAAATATTTGAAAAGAAAAACTAACTTGGTATCATAATTATAATACTGAAGTTTCTAAACTAGTAGTAATTAAACCCTTCAATGTCCAATTGTCCTCATTCAGACAAAAAACATGTTTTTTGTTTGTTTTTTGATGCAAAAAAAATAGGGATAATAATGAAAACAAAACGTTTTTTTTTAAAGGCATTAAAGGGTTGAAAATACAAGAATATTAGAAAAACAAGAAATAACGATTCTTATTAACATCTCTTTATATAATAATGAGTGTTGTGGAAACAATTATAACTTCAAATCTTAAACAAAAGCAAAGAAATTTTCCTTTAAATTTGAGCTAAATTACACGTTTGACAGAATACGTGCAACTTACTTTTTGTTTCAAATTTTATCAAAAAATTTTACCCTGGTGGCAACTTTTTTTTTTTTAGAAAAAAAAATATTTGCGTTCTTATGATTGACCCAAACATTTAATTTTGAGGGCCATTTTCAACAAGTTGTAAATAACTCACTATTAAAAAATGGAATAGAGTTGGGGTAGAGTGGGATTCGAACCACGGACCTTTGGTCCGTGAGTCCGAGACACTAGCCACAGCACTACAACCGGATCAATAAATTATAATGATTAGTATGTTATCGATATAATAAATTAGTCGCTATGTGATAAACATGCTTGAAATCACTTTTATACACCGATTATCGGTATGTAGCAGATCGTCTACTTTGGGCATTGTAGGGTTAACACAACCAAACGGGTGACAGCTCTATGCAAAACTGATCGCGAGAATTTATTTTTTGGAACTGATTACTTCATGGCTATGATAATTGACCCACGCACGGAAGGTTCTGGTGAGAACACAACATTTAATGTGATTTTACTCCAACCTAAGTATTTTGTGCAGTAATGCACCACTGTAATGGATTTTCTGTCCTGTTGTGGTGCTTACATATCTTTTCAGATCAATGCGTCGGTATTTGTACATTTCTATTTGCAAATCTTTATTTGTAAATATTGAAAAAAAAAATCGTACTGAATTTAAAAAATTAATAAAATTGACTGACTGTTGTCTTTCTCAATTAGTACTATATTTTAAAGATAAATTTCAAAGTATCAATCAGTTATGCACAGTACTTTTGACTTAATTACCTTTAAAGTCTAAAAAAATTCATTGGCCAATTACAATAAAAAAATCTATCTTCCTTTTAAAAAATGAAATATTAAAAAAATTAATTACAAGGCAGATGTCCAAATAATTTTTCGATTGGAAAAGCGACGAATCGAGTTATGAAACCGCCGCGTCTGAGCAATAAGCAATACGTTCTGGGATCGGATCGTTCAACATAAATTCCAATAAATCAATTAGTGTGCGCCATAAACTTTTAATGAATGAAGCAGCCAACGGGGCATTTAATTAAATACCTCTTCATACGAATATTGGAAGAAACTGGAAATTGCAAATTCGATTCGTTTTCAATTGCAAAGATTGATGCACTACTTGGAAATTGAAGCTTTTCAAATCTCGAATAAAACATTGTAATTGGATTTGAAAATCATTAAATGTTCCATATTTATTCTATCATTTAATGTTAAATAAACCAAGTAAGGCAAATGCGAATACTTTCTAAAAAATAACCACAATGAATAAAAAAATTAATTAATGAGAAAAAACCCCAACGTCTTGTCCTGTACGAGGACACGAGGAGTGTCCAGAAAATAACGGGAATTTTTAAATTTCGCGCGGGTTTGGAGAGTCCGATTGTTTTATTTAATTATTTTGGTATACATGCCCCTAAAGTATGCTAAAAATTTTCAGCTGTATTGATAGTTTATTTTGTCTGTGGCAGCCGCTAAGGTTTGACGTGTTTTTTGTTGAAATTGACAATCGGACTCTCCGAACCCGCGAAATTTCGTATGTTAACAGACTATTTTTTTTATTATTTTTTTATAAATATTTGGACCCCTGTATTTAGTAGCCTTACGTGTCATGTACAAGGCTTAGTAACTCAGAAAAAAATCGTTTTTGTTTGTCTTGAAAATGGGATGTTTGACCATTGATTTTGTTTTATTACCTTTATGAGTCCAATCACCATTGTTGCAAAGTTCAAAAACAATGGACTATTGTTATTCCGATAAGATTCATTAAAAAAAAATAGACAAAAATAACGAGTCAACGTCTCACAAAATACGCATTATATATGTATGGCCAGTTGAGTAAAATAAAGGCATAGCCAAAATGAGCAAAACAAGTAACATTGTCTTATTTTTTTCATTCAATCTGTTGTCCATTTTGATGGACAGGTAGTATATTTGATTAAAACATTTTTAACTTGGAGTAAGCAAAGAGTAAACTCAAATTTTATTTTACAAACATTTTGAATTAAGTAACAGTTAAACTGACGACATTACAACATGCTAGAAGTATTCATACAAGTAAACAGACTCTTCATCTCTTATTCAACTTAGTTGTAAAGTTCCTAAGAGCAGCCATCTACGTAAACGAATTTTACAAGTGCATACTTAGTCTTCAGCAATTAGAGAAAGGAAACTTTTATCATTTCATTTGCTATTCCCATTTCTCTTATACAGTAGAACTTTTACTGATAAAATGATGGTAATTAATAAAAACTTTACTAATTAGTAAAAAAAAACAGCCATGACATGTCCTAATTGGTCCCACCTATTGGTGGGACATTTTTTTGTTGATTTGCACAAAGTATTTAAATTTACTTTTAGTCTGTTTTCTGCAAGAAGATTTTTTTACTGATAATTACAAAAAAAAAACTACGGTAACCATCTTCATTTCTTTTTCCTCACCAATTGGGTATAGAGCACCACATCGGTACATTGTTAACAAAGAGTCAAGTGATAATTACGTTTTAAGCGCCAGTTCGCAAACAATAAAATGAAGTTTAAAATTATTATTTTACATCCACCCTGGTGGAAATCGAACCCAGGACCTCAAGCATTCACGTTTCACAAATAACGCGATACCCCTTTCATGATGTTATTGATAATTTTCATCGCAGCCTTGGATACCGCACGGCCCCAAAATTTATGTTTATCTTTTTAAAAAGCTGCTCAGTATTAAATTATTTTTTTTAACTTGGAGAAAATATATTTTTTTTAATTTTCTATAAAATTATAGTATGAAAACATTTTTTAAGCACGCCTTTATCTCCTGTTTAATCTTGTTTTTCAAATTACGTTTTACAAAAAACTGCAGGTTGATTTTCAAAATAACAGAAAAAGTCTTCTGAGTTGGACATAGTATAAGTACGTAGCCACAGTGGCGAGCGTTTTGCGTCACGGCGCGGGCGAGGTGTCCGCGCGTGGGCACCGCGCACGTTTTGACCACGCGGTTTAAAGGGAAGTCAACCCAGATTCATATTTTCGCGCGCGACACGAATTTAATGCTTCTTTTGTAGATTTGCAAACATGCGGTGTTATATGGTATATAAAGAAGTAAGTTAGAAAAAAGTTGACCATAGGAAACTGGACTCCACCCAAAGAGAAACAGCTATTATGTCATGCTAGGGATACAAAACCATCTCCTTGATATAAGTTCTGGTTTTGAGTGGATTAACGCTACTCGACCTGAGGATCAGAATCAGGAGCTTGCAGACGCATACAAGGTGAAGAACAGCCCCACCTTGCATGACTTGCCGCAGGACAGACTTTGCCAGGGAGTTAAGACCTTCTGTATTAAAAAAAATATAATGTTAGTACCATGTTTAACTCTCAGAGTTTCCCATCGAAAATATTTCCAACAAATATGAATCTTCGGCGTTCATTTTAATGCAATGGTTTAGGACACCTAACACCATCACCAAATCGCGCACGCGCGCTTTGACCATCCACAATTCCTCCGCTCTCCCATATGTTGGCTTTTGTGAAGTTAAATATCTGAAACTTTTATTGATGTGGGTGAGATTCATCTGGTTGATTCATTTCACCTACCAGCCAATGCTCGAAAATACTTTTCAATTTTTATACGTCATCTCATATCATTTTGGTTAAAGCTACAATATTTTAAGACCCTTTGTATACATTAATACTGAGTGGAATGGATTTTTACAAGAACGTTTATCGAGAGGAAAAGGTTTATTGAAAAACATATACAAGATGTTAACTGAACCTAAAAATTGGTTATACGCCATATTATTAAACAGGACGCGCACGACAAAGTATTTTATTGACAGAGAGGGACTTACGATAAGTCAAACATTCTCTGTACCTACATAAGTGTCATGTTCATTATTGTTTATTGTTTCTACAATAAAAACAGAGCGAAGAGTTTATTTTTGTGTCCGGGCAGTACAGATCTGTGTGTAAAGTATAATAAGGATTCTGTACAAGTATTTTTAACGAGATGGCTTCTCTCAAGTAAAATTCTTAAAATAAAAATGCAGGTGGAGATACGTCTGTCTCGTAATTTAGTAGTTGGTGCATTCGTCTACTACGTTTGTGGTCCCGCTTTTGAATCCAAGGCCTCGATTACAATGGGAAGTTAACAGAGTTATCTTTGAATGTCTTTAAAGAAAAACCAATATTTGCTTTCGAAAATAAGTGTATTTGCATGAACATTTAAAATATCTTCGTCCTATAGTTGAACATGTTTAGAATGAAAAATCGTACGCGTATTCTGCTTTTTATAAAGAAAACGATATTTTCCTTTGAAGATAAAATAAAGTTTTGTATCTGAAAAATATTTTTTTTTCTCCATTACATTATTAAAAGAAGATAGTTTCATTCAAAAATGCACATTTTCGTAGATAAATATCGATTTTACTTTATAACATCTTGATTTGTACCGATAAAGATAGCGTTTGTAATCGCGACTCTGGCAAGGTGAAACTATATGCAGCGTATTTTGATCGTCTGCTACAGGAATGCAAAGTGATCAGTCTTGCGCTTGAAGAGCCAGGCCTCAGACAAAGACAACGTTTTAGCAAAATATACCACAACTTGTATAATGTTATTACTATTTGAGTTAATTTCTTACTTTTTTATTTAAATTTAACTTTTATTATTATTGTATTTTTTATTTGTTTTTTGTCAGACTGTAAGAAATTACTAAAAGCAATAAGTTCGCGATTTTACCGTGTAAATATTTGTTTTATTTTTTGTATTTCTTATATCGAATACATACATTATGGTTAATAAATATGTATTATTATTTTTATAATGAAGTATTTCAGGGTAAAACTTACTTAAAATTGAAAAATTTATGTCAAATTATCAGAAATTGAACCTGGAAACTACAAAACTACAAAACTACACGGCGTACATTTTTTTATTCGATTTTCCTTTGAAAAATGCAGGATTTCTTTGAGTAAAAAACATTTTTTTTATTGTTTCGTCTAGAAACTTGCATAAAAGAGATTTATTTCATATTTTGAAGTGCCAACCTTTCCTTAATGTGACATTTTGTGTAAGGACATTTTGTGTAAGCTAAAATTAATGGTGCCTGTTTTAAACAATGAAAAATTTAGATACATTGTTCTGTTATTTTCCAAAATCTCAGCTCCTTGCAAATATGCTCTCATAGCAAAAATAAATTATCATAATGTGCGAGTAAAAGTAATTCCAGTTTAGTTTTTGTCGACTCATTTGAATTAAACAGCGAACTTCGTTTGAATATGAATGAACGAATTAATAAAATGTACCAGCAGAAGTCGTTTCAAGACAAAATATATTAAAGCTGTGTTACATGGATTAAAAAACTGGTCAAAATACAAATCAGATTTTGACAAATATTTTTTTTTATGGTATACACAAATATAATGTTTTCACAAATTGGGAACAATGTAAAAAATGCATAGAAAAATAAGAACGGATTTTTACAATTCTAATAAAAATAATAAAAAAATAGTGCCAGAATGTAAGAAATTGCAAGTGGTAATAAGTGTGCCGCCATCAACCGTGTAAACTTTTGTTTTATTTAAGAAAATAAAAATAGTTTTTTGTATTCATCAATTATGGTTAGTATTTTTTTGTTATTATTGTTAGTATTACACAATATTTTTATTTTCATCCCTAATTTTTGGGTTTTAAAACTAGTATATGAAAAACGGATTGCAGTTGGTGTCACGTCATATTGACGTCACACGTGATGCCCGCCGGGTGCGCTTCTAACAAACGTACATAGCGCGAAACGACTAATTTTCAGGTAATTCGACTACATAATAACTTTGTCTCAGATATCTTTACCGAGATGAAGGAATGATTGGGAAATATGATATTTAAGCTTTTACAGGGCTAATGACCTTACATGAAAAAAATTAAGGATCGCTTTACATGTGCTGTGTAACATTCACAATTCTGCCTTATTTTTTATATTTTTTGTTAATAACAAAAAAAATACAATATTACAACCAAATACAATTTTTTACATTAATCAAATACATATATTTACATAAACGTTTCCCATAAGGTACAAAAAATGAACAATTCTTGTGTACATAATGGGGGGTAACGTCTTACAATAGTTTATTTTATTCAAATTAATAATACTTTTAGGATAACATATATAAATTACAAAAAAGATATAAACGATGTTTTAATCAGTGTTACATAAAGAAGAATTTAAGATGTAATTTTTTACTTCTTTCTTAAATGTATAGTATTCCTGACTCTACTTTTTATTATCTTTGTTCATTTCATTAAAGAAAAATATTATTCTGTAAGAATAATATTTTTCTGTGTGATGTTGTGCAGTAGTTTTTTTTAATTTAGGAATTAAGATATTACCACCTGTTCTAGGTCGCGTATTTACGTTTATGTTTGTGATTTCCACATCCAAGCAATTTTTAGAAGTAGTTTTTCCGTAATAAACATTTTTTATTTATTAATGTTCAAAGCATTAACTTTGACGTCAAACATTTAATGAATGTCAGTAAATAATTGTATTTAAGAACGTACCGATTTTTTTGTCTACCGGTTTTGAGATTAACTCTGCATGTAATTTATGTATTTTTTCGTAAATACTTTGAAACTACCATGATGTTAAAGGTGAATGTTTATTTTAGTGTTTGCATGTTGGTGTAGTGAGTGTTCTGACAAAGAGACGGATATGTCTCGATACCGGTAGACAAAAAACGTGGTAAGTGGTTAAATACAAATATTAACAACACAATTTTTTTTCTTGTATGCGTGGAAATACGCAAATATTAGGCAAAAAGG